>NC_084649.1:25107500-25407500 GCF_019802595.1 Syngnathoides biaculeatus
GAACAATGTTATAACAATATGCATACCGGAAATAAATCTCGCCCTCCTCTCGCTACCGTTGGATTATCGTCACGAGCAAAATCTTCCAGTGCCGTCGCATCATCTCTCATCAGTCACTCTGGCCGTGTAGCAACAAGGGATCAACGCTTCCTTTTGACAGCGTGAGAAGGCCAACGCAGACAAATCAGCACCCGCTGTTTACAATACTCGAACAGCCGAGGTGTGAATTAGCCCATCCGACGACTGCGCTAAGCCACAAAAGCCGCTCGGGTAAACATTAGCGTTTAGTATTTTCTCATTTTACTCAACACGGGACGATTTGCGGTGTTCTTTAACCTGAGGGAGCAATGCTAAAAAAAAAAGACACTATTCAGGATTATGACAACACTTTCCCTCACCTTTATTTGTTTTTAAATCATTTAATTACATCCGAACAAAAATATTTGTGTTCGTTGAGAGAAGCAGTTAAAAAAGAAAAAAAATCCCTCAAAACTCTGTTTTGTGGTTTTTTTGACTCACAAATTGAATTGGTTCAGTGACCACGCTCATCTTTCCTCCCACATCCCAAAAAAAATGCAACATGAATTGGACACTCTAAATTTCCCGTAGGTGCGATTGTGATTGCGACTGTTGCCTGTCTCCATGTGGCCTGCGATTGGCTGGCAACCAGTTCAGGCTGTACCCTGCCTCCTGCCCAATCATAGCTGGGATAGGCTCCAGCTATTCCTGCAACTCTTGTGAGGATAAGTGGCTCAGAAAATGGATGCTTTTCATGATTAAATGCCCATTGACATTATGATCCATCTGGTGCGCTCGGTCATAGAAGCAGTAAAATATTTACAAATTACACAACGAGAACTAAGTGACGGAGTAAACTACAGTGTAATTAGTCAAATATATGGCTGTGAGTACAGTAATCTCTCATTTTTTGCGGTTTTGGGGACCAGAACCCCCCCCGTGAAATGTGAAAAACTGTAAAGTAGTCTTTTTTTTGGGGAGGGGGGGGGGTTAAAAAATAACGCGATACATTAAATCCGCAAAAAGTGATGTGTGAAGTACAGAGGGATTACTGTATTCTAATAAACTCTCTGCATGTAGTGCTACAATTTGTGTTGAAATATTCGTTCGCGACAGGGTTGTAACGCTGACATTGGCGCTACTTTTGTTCAGCCAGTTATAGTTTTGTGTTCGTTGTTAGCTTTTCATCACGCTTGAAGCAGCTTGAATCCTTTTTTGAAAACTTGTTTATCTGCCAGACTACCGCATGTTGTAAAATGAGTTGCCGCTATCTAGTCTTCATCACACATTTTTATCGTTTCAAAACGGAAAAATATTGGACCAGTGACAGCTCTTTTTTTTTTTTTTTTAACAAATAAGTTTGTTCCCACGTAAGTTGAGTTACAGTGTTGGTGAAAATGTTGACAAAAACGATACCTCATAAGTGCAAAAGCATTTAGAGTGGAATATGTATTTCAAAAATCTAAAATTCTTGGAATTTGAAAACCTGAGGAAAATCTGTCACAAAAGCTGCACAAGATTTTAGGGTTCACTCATTTCAGGGTACCAAAATCCAAAACCAAGCAATTTTTTCAAATCCATTTTCACAATGCTGTTTCCTTTATATTGTGTCAGGCTAAACAAAAACAAAAAAAAAATTAAAAAGAAAGGAATTAAAGTCTATTTCATGACGCTCAACAATGGAAGTCGATGTGACGCTAATCTGGCCCGCAGCGGGTCAGCGGGTCGAGGCTTATCGTACGTTACGGAGATGTCTCCAGTCCAGTGGCCTTTGCGGTGGTCACACCGTGAACCCCCCACCACCGGCCATCCCATCACATTACAGCAACTGTGAGGAATCCGCCGGGTTATAGGGGTAAAAACAGAAGGGGAGGGTGAACGGGGAAGAAAGGGGGGGGGGGCGAGCCCTTGAGAGTCTGTGTCGGGGTGGGGTGGGGTTAGCAAAACAAAACCAGAATTTCAAAACAAAGTTTACCACCGAAGGAAAACAAGAGGTCCGCAAAATGTCAGTGGCTCGGAGGGCGGAGAAGAGTAAAGGGAACGCAAGGGCAGGGTCTTCTGGCCCCCGTGGTTGGCTGAGGCTCCCCCGCCCTCCGCCCTTAACACAACACCATCATCCGCAAGGCCGGCCACATAAGGAACGGCTGGCTACATTATAGCTACCATTATCGTCTCCCTAAGTCATAACAGCCCTGAGAACACCCACCTCGACTGCACTGCCGCCAGGACGGGGGGGGGGGGGGGGAGCGAGGGATTGAGGGCGGGAGAGCAGGAATGAGCTCAGAGAGGGAGCGACGAGGAATGAGGGTGGAGGCAGCGGGAGATAGTAGACAGAGATACACGGTCGAGAAAAGATGGCAGCCGGGGAACACAATCATTGCAGAGAACTTGAACTTGTGGCCCGTCACAGTTATTTCGACAGCCGTTGTTGACGTGTCGGGACAAACCGCAGTCGGCTTCTGCTGGGGATGATGCGAATGACCCGCCACGGCAGCCGCTATTCTCGATACCGTGATTGGCGGTCAGGGTCGGTCGAGACAAGTTGATGGGAGGGGAGCTGCACCCTGGACTGGACGTCCACCAACCAACTCTACAGGTGGGAAAATCCATTCCGCTACACCAACGGTCCTGACACAAATAAGCATCCCCCCATCCATCCCGAATATTTTTACGCAGGGTATCCTGTTCAATGTGAGTTTAGGCACTTGACCAAAAGTGGATTACACCTCAGACTGGTCCCAAGTCGGGGTTTCTCTCCCACGGTATTTGGCAACAGCTCTGACGCAAATAATAACTCATTTATCTACCAATATCTAGACTGTTCTTGGTCAGAATGAGTAGGGTAGACTGTGCACTGTACTCCAAATTGGTGACCAATCAATGGCACATCAGGAATTCATCCCGCATTCCTATTTCCTCTGCAGTCACTTGTTTACAGGAAGTTGCAGGTGAGGGATTCATCCCAGTTGACTCCAGTGAGAGGTGAACCGGTCATCAGTGAATAGCAACTAAAGAATTCCTCCCACTGCGACTGGCCGGCGACCAGTTCAGGGTGGACCCCACATCCTACCTGATGATAGCTGGGATAGGCTCCAGCACTTCCGTGATTTGTGTGAGGATAAGCAGCTCAGAAAATGGATGGATGGATGGATGGATGGATTTTCTGATATCCATTGGTATGGCAGCTATATTGAGACGGCATGAGGTGTGCTGGTTCGATTCCAGCGTGGCCAACTGCCAAAACCTGACTTTGGGATCGCGTTGACTATCTTTTTAAGCAGAATGGCAACGAAAGTGCGACAAATCGAATGAAATAAGGACAATTGGAAAGTCACCTTGTAAAGAAAATACCGACAGGAGTCTCAGTCAGTGTCTTGTTGAGGGTGTGGCGGTCGGTTCCTTGCTAAATTTTGCGTGTCGGACATTTTAAGTCATAAACCGTCATATTTACGCTGACGGTAAACGCAAAAATTTGATGACAGTTCACAGTTCCATAAAGTACAAATGTGTAATTAACTGCTCCCACCGGTAGACCACTGCACAAAAAAAAACTTGCGTCACGTTTGTCTGCAAAATCCACTCCTGCAATTTTGTGATAAACTATTTTATGTAACGACAGTCAAGATTTAAGAATCGGGGACACCTGATCCGGTAAGCACGCGTAAACGCGCATGCTTTGTATTGACATTTCGCAAATGAGGGGATGGGGAAAAAAAAAAAAAGATCTTCTGCAAAGTGTGCAAGGAAATATGAGGGTCAGATCCGTTTTCAAAGCCCACAAAAATAAAGGGGGGAGGGGGGGGGGTTGCTGGTCCTGACCATTCAGTCCCGTGTGAGCGGTGACCTGAGGAAACGTCTTTCCTCTCCGGAGGCCCCAACGGGAAGGAGGGTTTGATGATGTACGGGAAATGTCACCTGACGTGAATTATGCCGACGCACTTTTTGTATTTTTCTATTTAAATCATGTTCACCCCCGTCCCCACCCGCTCGCAGATTATAACAATTCCCATTTGACGAAATGTACAAAATATTTCAAGGATCAACAATAACAGCACAGTTCTAAGCATAATTCTCAGACGATACAGACGATTTTGTCTCACGCAAACGAGTCGACGCTCAGACCGGCGCTCCCCCGTGCTGAAAAGTCTCCTTGTGCTTAACGCGCATGTGGCTATATTTTGTAAACTTCCGGCCAGTCTGAAACATCCCCATCCGTGCTTCAAAACATGTGCCATCCGACAACTTTATCGCCGAGTGTTGACGTTCGCTGCGGAGGTTCTCGGAAAGACGAACACAGCGAACGTACATATGTGTGTATATCTTTTTTTCATCAACTTTTATTTGAAGGTTAGGATATAACGTATGTTAGCTACCTCTATGTACTAGAAGGGGAACTATGAGACCGGGGGATTTCCCAGTTAGCGTCCGCTACGTGCCCAGAGTTCCCCTGTTAGCAACGCATGCGCATCCATCACAAGGAGACTTTTCAGCACGGGGGAGCGCTCAGACCGTCACACCGGCCAAAGCCAAGTCTGCCTTACGTTACCATGACGGCAAGGGGGAAAGTTAGGGCGTCGCGCCCGGCTACTTTTTCTCAAGCCGTTTCGAGTTTGAAAAGAAAAGGAAATCCGCGTTTATCGTTAAAGTCAAGCAATGAAATTGTGCATATTCCATAATAGAAGCCCTCTATTTATGGCCTGGTATTCTCTACTCCAGCAAAAATGTCAAACTCATTTTTCTCACTGGCCACGTTGTTGTTCCCGTTTCCCTCAGAGGGCCATTATGGCTGTGGAACAAAAATATTTAATCATCTCATCATATTTACATCACACTAAGAACTCGTTTTGGAATCAGAAATCAACTATTCACATTTGGTAACACAAAAATGCTTGTAATATCTCAGCTTTATCATTTATGATATACGACAGAATGTAGATTGGTACAGGTTTTTACAAGAATCATGGACGCACTAGATTTGGCTTTGCGGCCACACAAAATGATGTGCCGGGCCAGAACTGGCCCCCGGGCCTTGAGTTTGACACCTGCGTACTGCAGTATTCGAATCACACAAGTTGAAGGTCTGCTCAACGCAGAATACGGAACAAAAAGGTGAAAAAAGATGAAATAAACAAGCGTCGGCTTGGAGCTCGACTGTTCGACACCCCCCCCCCCCCCCCCTCGTGTGAGCTGAATTTGGAACGAGTGTCGAGCTTCAAGTGTGCCCACAAAGGCCAAACATGTGAACCTCGTCCCACCTGCACGTAACTGCAAAATATGGATCCGGGTGTTGCTCTATATTGTGGCAAAATCGGGGCGTCGGTTTGCAGATTTGTTTGATTTTGATTCCCTGGCTCGCTTGAGTCAGCCGTTTTGATTTGAGGCCTTGAATGTGCTGCCGTCCTCCCGCAAAATTCCACTGAGATTCTCATGAGTAATTGGCCAAAAATAGGACAATGCTGGTCGAATGTTGTGTGACTGCAGGGCAACATACAATTGTGGCAGACTCAGATCTGTAAAACGTGGCTCCTCATATTCGGCATGAGAAAATAATCTCTTCATACATTTATTTAGCTGTTTTGTTTGCTGTCTTTAATTTATCTAAATATTAAGTAGATTTACATACAAAAACCTCATTTGTGGATAGAAAGATGATTACTGCTGAATATAAATTCATATAAAATAATATAATGAAGAATTGAGAGGAATTTTTGAAAAATATAATTATAAAGTCTTCAGCTAATAAATTTTGGTAAATATTTGTCATTTTTATATCAGACATTTTTCCAAAAGATTTTGGCGAAGAAGTGTTGTGTGCAGGGTTTTAAACTCATTTAATTTTATTTTATTTAAGATATGAATTTTTGGTAGTACTTGTATTTCCTACAACTACATAATAAGATGAGCAGTACAGTATATCAACAATTTTTAAATAGATAATTAAATGAGTAATTAACGTAATAATAGTCATAAATCATCAACAGCCCCAGCAGCACCACCACCAGATTTTATGGGCATTATATCAGAAAATTAAATAATTAAAAATAATTTGAATATTAATTAACACGAAGGGATGGAAATAAAAAATGAATGCACATTTTTAAATCAAAACAATATCATCTAACTCTGAAATTGTGTTCCATATCTCAGCTTAAACCACATTACGCCAACCATTGAATGTTGTTCCAGATACAGTAAAACCTCGGTTCTTGACCACAATCCGTTCCAGAAGGCGGTTCGAGAACCAATTTGTTCGAAAAGTGAATCGATATTTCCCATGTCCACGTACAGAAGCTGCTTTATACACACAATAACAACGCGCGTCGTGGATCAGCTGGTCGGGGCCCGTGCGCATTACGTTATTATCGGGTCTTGTCGCAGGCGTTCGAGTACCGATTTTCGCTCGAAAAGAAGCACAAAATATCTCAAAATTTTCATTCGAAAAGCGATTTGTTCGCGAACGGAGACGTTCGAGAATCGAGTATTCACTGCACGTAACTGAGCCACTGAGAACTAAAGCGCGCCAAGTTCATTCTCGTCATTTATAAGGCGCACCTAACGGATGAATAATGGTTGAAATCGACGTTTCGGTTCAATTCCGACACATTGGGGACGGGCCATTATTGCGCTTATCCTGATTCCTCGGTGCGATCTGATGGAATTCGCCCACTTTAGCTCCCGGTGACAATTTGTGTGCGGGTGGTTTTGTCTATCGGCGAGATTCATCGATATACACACACAAAGACGTGCACACGGACGCACACAAACACACACAGACACCCACTCCTGACTCGTACATTCGCAGCCTCTCCAGACTTGTCAGACACTCCAATATTGTGATAGCGCTTTTGGCAAGTCTGACAGGTGTGTGTGTGTGTGTGTGTGGTGTGTGTGTGTGTGTGTGGTGTGTGTGTGTGTGTGTGTGTGTGTGTGAGAATGAGCCCCCCCCCCCCCCTCGGTGGCATTTACGAGCTCCGGACAGCTGAAGTGGATGGCGAGATCTCCGTTTAGCACTCGCAGCGAATTATCATGCATGCACGGCAAGGCAGCGGTGAACCCGCGCAATTAGCGCCCGCGGGCCGCCCGTGTCATTTAGCCACTTGCTAACTTTACATTCCAAATCCCCAAAGGTGACTCGGGGGGGCTTAAACAAAGTCCCCGCTGCCCATTTAACACTTGCGCGGCCACATAACGCTACCGGCAACAGCAGCCGGACGCTTTCATCTCGGTGCCAACGTGACTTTTTTTTTTTTTCTTAACGCTCGTCACATGAACGGCGGCAATATGATCCTCCGGCTTCATGAGAAGCTGAGTCATAACTGTTGAGTGGAAGAATTAGCTTGAGCGGGTTCGGATTTCTCACACCGAAACACCCCGAGATTGCCGCATGATACCGGCAAAGCCCTACGAGTCTTGATAGCAAAGGGCATTGGTATCAAGGAAGTGTGTGAAATTGCTGCATCCCAACGGAGACAGAAGCATGCATTGTATGTTCGGGAGGAGTCTGGGTCGTTAGCGGAAAATAGCGAGAGCGAGAGATTCTCAAATTAATTCATCTCAAGATACTCAAGTGTAATGTACGTTTAGTTGAAATTATAGTTTAAGATAGGGCGGCACGGTGGAGCAGCTGGAAAGCGTTGGCCTCACAGTTCTGAGGACACGGGTTCGATCCCAGCCCCGCCTGTGTGGAGTTTCCATCTTCTCCGGGCACTCCTGTTTCCTCCCACATCCCAAAAACATTAATTGGACGCTCTAAATTGCCCATAGGTGTGATTGTGAGTGCGGCTGTTTGTCTCCATGTGCCCTGCGATTGGCTGGCGACCAGTTCAAGGTGTAACCCGCTTCCTGCCCGTTGAGAGCTGGGATAGGCTCCAGCACTCCCGTGACCCTTGTGAGGATAAGCGGCTAAGAAAATAGATTTAATGTAAGTTTCGATCTAATGTTTGATCTATTATTAGAGGCAACAATTGAAAAAAATGCTCTATTGCAGTGATTCCCAACCAATGTGCAGAGAGAACCCTTCAGGTGTGTCGCAGGAAATGATCATAATTGGTCAGAAAATGATTATTTATGGAACATGACGGGGCTTTGTTAATATAGCCATACCAGGGGTATAGATTGTCAGACAAAATAAATGGCAGAAAGTACATTTTTGACCGCTGTATCCATTTTCGTTTGTAGGTGGGCTGTGGGATTTTTCAAATATAAAAATATGTGCCTTGGCCCAATAAAAGTGGGAAAATCGCCGGCCCTGCCCTGTCGTCTGTGGATCAAATTTGAGCATTTTTCATTTTTTTGCCTGACATTCAAAAGCTCCAAAAGGCCAGTCATAGCGTAGCAAGTTTTGTCTGCGTGATTATCGTGCGGTGTTAAGAGAGATTTTTGATCCCCGGCAATTGAGGCCAACAACTGCATATCAAAGTTAGACGTGTTCAGTATTTATTACAAATACAAATCTTTTTGTGTGTGATCAACCCCGACCTTTGGGTGATGTTCAAAAATTTTGAATGTATGAAAACATTTGTATCGTATGTATGTATGTATTCTTCTTCATAGATGACGTGGTATCTTAAATATACTGTATCGTTCTAGCAATGATAGAATGGGCCAAAAATTGTTCATATACACTGTATATATATATATATATATATATTCATATATATTTCCTTTTAAAATGTTTGAAATTATACTTTTGAAGCAATTTATGCACATTGCTGGAAAACATTCTCATTCACAAGTCCCAACAAAAAAGAAAAATCAATCTTCACATTAGGAAACTTTGTATTACTCATAATATGTATGTATATTTTGTATCCATGTACCTGTATGTATAGATTGGTTACGGTGTATGGATGAAAATATACTTAATTTTCATTGTATGTGAATGTGAGTATTACATTTTTTCACAAAGGGGGCTAAAAAGGAATCAGACATGTCTGACATTCAGAATTTACTCCCCCCCCCCCAATTATTATATATTATACTGCATACTGGTCAACTACAATCATACGAGGGAAATAAAAAAAAAAAATCATTACATCCAAGTGATTAAAGGCTTTTTTTTTTTTTTTTTTTAACCCACCAGAGTATTAGATCAAATACCAATTTAAAGTGTACTCCTGTAGATCAAATATCCTGGCACATATTTTACAATTGAAAAATCCCACGCCACACTGACAAAAGTAAACGTCACCAAAAATTGATAAAATAATTTCTGTCTGTATTTCCTGCCATCTAATAGAAGAGGATTTTGTTTTTGTTTCTGTCTGTCATTGTGCCTCACTGGCAGTAATAGATGAACAACGATACATTATTTCTTGGAATAAATGTTTTTTTTGTTTTTGTTTTGTTTTTTAGCAATTACACAAAATTGGATAATTTCTCACGGCACACTAATGTACCCCGGAACACTGTTTGGGAATCACTGCTGTATACGGTACACGTGGGGGTTCCTTTGCATTTTCCCACTTTAATTTCTACTTGCATTTCTCATGTCATGTATTTGCGGCTTTTAAAATAATTTCGGCAAAGGCCTTCCCTCTCGTTTGCTTATTAACGTCCTCGGCGTCCCGCAATAGTTTTTGTCCTTCTGTCGCTCTCGACCGACCCGCCGGGTGTGTTTTGCATTTCAGGTCGTCGGCGCGAGGGGAGCAGTCGGCCGTCTCTGAGCTCCGATGCCGGTGGACATGCAGCCGCACCAGGCGCTGTATCACTATGACACCTCGCCCGGACAGCCCTCCAGAGGGTAAGAAAAATACTGCGCAGGAGTATTTCATACGCTTGCTCATTTTTCGGTGCATCTTTGATGTCACATTCAAACTTCAACCCGCATATGATAAGACTTATCCTTAATAAAGGAGACATCCGGTGGTTTGGATTAACAATGTATCCGACAGTTCATGTCATACGTACGGTGAAAATTTGAGGTTAACCTTCCATCATTTAATGGTGTTTTGGGAAGATTATTCCATCAGTCATTATGAATTTTCATGGGCGCCGCCATTTTGGCGAGTCACATGACTTACGTGCCCCCCCCCCACAGTTTTCTGACAATTTTAATTCAAAATTTCACATTTTTATGCAATTTCCATCAAATTAATTTCTTCAGGTTTTGATTGGATAAAAAAAAAAGACCTTAGGATTGAAGTTAATATTAATTGGCTTCCTTACTCAATTATGAGGAGGGTAAAAAGTAAGTACGGAAGTAAATGTGTGTAAATTTGAAATGCCACTGAAAATAGGATTTGCATTTGAAATATGAAGTTGTCAACATTTTCAGTAGTTATAGTTCAGTGTCACTTTTCAACGTTAACAATTCAAGCGGCGGCAATTCGCTGCCTGAAATTCACCGTCTGCGCCACCAGGCAGGGTTACTTCAGAAGCGAACACCCGGCCAATCGCAGTTTACGCTTTCTTAGTCACGTGACGTCACATACTAAGAAAGCGTAACTGGATTGGCTGGCTGTTTGGGTCTGACCTGAAGTAACCCTGCCTGTCGACAGCCAATTGTAGTCGGTCGAATTGTTAATATTGAAAAGTGAAATCCTGGTGGCACATATTTACTCCCATAAAAAGCAACAATCATTTGATGAATTTTTAGAAAGGTCCCATGTTTTGTCCAAGACCTCCATACAGTACCATGGACTTACTATAAAAGTGTCATTTTAACATCAAAAAGCACCTTGATTTTGTCATAAGAATGACCAGATAAGATTCCGCTGACAGTTACTTCTGTTTGACCCAGTTTTGCATCCGCTTTGTCTGCCTCATTTCCTCCGATTGGTTGCCTCCGTGTAGAGGACCCACTCGCAAGAGCGCAAGAAATTCCAATGACCTGATTTCCGAACTCTCCATCCATCCATTTTCTTAGCCGCTTATCCTCACGAGGGTCGCGGGGAGTGCTGGAGGCTATCCCAGCTATCAACGGGCAGGAGGCGGGGTACACCCTGAACTGGTCGCCAGCCAATCGCAGGGCACTTGGAGACAAACAGCCAGACTCACGATGACACCTAGGGGCAATTTAGAGTGTCCAAATTAATGTTGCATGTTTTTGGGATGAATACAGAGTGCCCACCCGGAGTAAACCCTCGCAGGCACGGGGAGAACACGCAAACTCCACACAGGCGGTTCCGGGATTGAATCTGGGACCTCAGAACTGCGAGGCCAACGCTTGACCAGCTGAGCGATCGTTCCGCCTGATTTCAGAAATATTGGCAGAAAAAAACTTCTGTTGCTAGGGAATGCATGGAGGATTTTAATCGATATTTTATTTATTAGTTATTTACTGAGGGAGCCTCGAGACAATCTTACATCCCAAACGCTCATAAAAGTTGGTTTGGCTTTTGCTCCAAAATGTGTTCTTGCTGACTTTCTTCAGGTTTCCGCTGGGCTGAAAGGGTCGTTGGGTTTGTTTTTGTAGAAAGCGGAGACGACATTTGTCAATTGATGTCATTTTTGATTACATGACTGTGAAATTTAAAAAAAAAAAAAAAAAAAATCTAATTTAAGGCTTGGAAGGAAAGAGGAACAGAATCCAACTCATCCGACCAAAACCGAACTTAACCAAAAGGACCTTAAAACGACAACTGGTCTTCTGTAGCATTCAGGTCGCATGTAAGTGACACTTAAAAGTGATCATTTTAGCGCCGGGCAGGTGGTGGCGACACGTCAGCAGATGGCCGAAACCCGCTCGGATTGTCATCTTAACGTTTTACTGCCGGGGCGCGGCGGCAATTGTTGCGGAGCGAGCTCAGCGTTCAACGCCGCCGAGCCTGGTTCCCCTCCCTCGGTTGCCCCCACCCCTGTGCCACCCAGGTTGCGGGGCGGACTCCGCGTCTCTGACAGCTGCTAATTACAGGCTGACCGGCCCCCGCTGCGCTCTGCATGGCTGCCCCGTGGCCCCCGCTGCCCCGCTCAGGTTACCGCATTGAGCCGACGGGCCCGACCGGAGGAACGTGGAGGAGATCGGCAAAGGGGGCGAGTTGGAGGGAGAAACCGAGAAACTGAACAGATTGAATGGCGGGGGAGGAAAAGGGGGGAGCTGGGTTTGCGTTCTGGGGAGGTTTGGGGGGCGGTCGTGAATCAGTGAGCGCAGATTAAGCTGCAGTAGGGAAGACAAGATTGAAAGAGCTGAATGGGAGAATTAGGACAAGGTGGATGGACCGAGGGAAGAGGATTCTTTTGGGAGGGACAAAAACCAAAGGCTGGTTTTCTCTTTTTGGAATAATGTTCAACTCCGGAGAGAAACTGGAAAGTTCCCTCCTCTAATTTGGGAGAGAGACGGGGAAATGGAACACCCAGAGGGCTTCTTAGCCATCAGATACGAGCAAAACAATGACAATCTGCCCTCTAGTGGGAAGGAGGAGACATCACAGCCGAGCCCCCCCCCCCCCCCCCCCCGGCCGGACCAGCGCGGTCATACTTTTTATTTCATTTGAATGCCGGGCATCCATCTTCGGTCAGATGGAGAGCCTATTCGAGAACTTTGCCGGCGACAGAAGCGGGTTCCACCACGCGCTGATTGCAAGGTGCATAAAGATGACAACCCCCACCCCCCCAAACATTAATATTCCAATTTATGGGTCATTTCTAGGCTTCATTGCTAGCTGATTAAAAAAAAAAAAAATCAATTTACATTTCTCCATCCATGCATTTTCATCACTTATCCTCAAGAGGGTCGCGGGGAGTGCTGTAACCTACCCCAGCTGTCAACGGGCAGGAGGCGTTGTACACCCTGAACTGGTCGCCAGCCAATCGCAGGGCACATAGAGACAAACAGTCGCACTCACAATCACACCTACGGGCAATTTAGAGTGTCCAATTAATGTTGCGTGTTTTTGGAATGTGGGAGGAAACCGGAGTGCCCAGAGGAAACCCACGTAGGCACGGGGAGAACATGCACACTCCACACAGGCGGGTCCGGGATTGAACCCGGGACCTCAGAACTGTGAGGCCAACGCTTTACCATCTGCTCCACCGTGCCGCCCAATTTACATTTAGCAAAATAAACATTTTAATACGTTTCGGTTGATGAATACTTCTGATCGAACTGCTGCAGAGTGTCAAAATTAATCAAGAAGAAATCTGGGGACTACAAATATCTCATTGTCTCAAAACTACAGTGAAGAAAATAAGTATTTGAACCCCCTGCTAAATTGCAAGTTCTCCCACTTACAAATCATGGAGGGGTCTGAAATGTTCATGCCCAGTGTGAGAGATAATCTGAAAAGAATTTTTTTTTTTTTTTTAACAATTTATTTGTGTGATACAGCTGCAAATAAGTATTTGAACACCTGAGAAAACCAATGTTAAAATTTGGCACGGTAGCCTTTGCAATTACAGAGGTCAAAGGTTTCCTGTAATTGTTGACTTATGAAAGTTTTGTGTCATCTTTCGCCATCGAACTGATTCCGCGCTTGTTCCGGATCGCCCCGCAGCTTTCTGCCGCCGGACCAGTCTCCGTACAGCGATGCGGCCTCGCTGCGAGGCCCGCTCCTCAACGGCCCTCCTCAGGACTGCAGAGCCATGTACAACCCCGTGACGCCCGGCGTGGGTCACGGATCGGGACCGGCTCAGAGCGTCGGTCACTGCTTGGATCAGTACATGAGACCTCACCAGGCCCCGCCGCCCCTCGGCATGATGGGCCACCGCGGCGTGGCGTCCACGGAAGGTCAGTCAGCGGGTTCACGAGTTCGGGCGTGCTCGGAACACCCGTCGATTGGTGCCAAATATTCAAATTTGGGCTATTGAAACTTTTTCTTGTGATTAAAGGTCAAATCATCGAATAAATCACCCTCCTCCAATAAAAATCTGTATGAAACTTTTGGTTCTGGCAAGTTCCGGGCAGAACTGTCTCTCTTTACTTTGGTCCCAGCTCCGTTTCGAGACAAACATTTCATATCGACCGATTTTTCAAGGTGACTTAGCAGAGTTGGTGGCAAATCTTGATGAAATGCAAAATGGCCGCCGGGGTATTAACCGCCATTTTGGCGGGGATTTTGCTCATTTCCTGGGATCGTGCATGAACGCGGTCCTCCGAGGGAATTCACCCAGTCAGCACGCCAACAAAATCGTTCGGAAAAGTTCCACGACCGCCCTAACAAAATATCCGACTGAAATTCAAACCACAAGCTATGAGATATGAAGAAATCCATTTTGCGCCGCTTTCCACACTTCCCTTTCAGCGCTCATAATCGAGGACCCCGACTCTTTTCGCAGGCAACAGCGCCCCCTACTGTAACCAGAACAACATGATATCCTCTCATCACAACTTCTGCCAGTCCTCGGATCAGATTGGCTCAGGCGACGGTAAGAAAGGAAAAATAATGACGATAAATATGCCCGTTATCAGCAAAAATTTTAAATTGTGATTCCCCCCCCCGCTGTTGCCACTTTGGAGCAGCCTCGAGGTTTTCCACGCCGCGCTCGATGCTGAAGCTGAGTAAAAAGCGAGCGCTGTCCATCTCCCCGCTGTCCGACCCCAGCGTGGACCTGCAGACGGTCATCCGGACGTCGCCCAACTCCCTGGTGGCCTTCGTCAACGCCCGCTGCACGCCCAACGGGGCCGGCTCGTACGGCCATCTGTCCGTCGGCGCCATGAGGTCGCGCATTGTGTACAGCCTACGCCGTATCTTCGAGTATTTTATACCATGCACATTTTGAGTACATGTAATAAGAGATGTTTACTCTTAGAAAGTAATTGCTTTTATTACGTTTTTTTTTCCTTTAATTTTTTTCCCTTACCTCCTTCCTTCCTTCCTTCCTTCCTTCCTTCCTTCCTGCTTTTCTGGCTTTTCCTACCTCCGTACTTGTACTTCAAACCAACTTTTTATTTTTGGAGCAATCCTACGTTCAAAGTACTCTTCTGCCATCCTTCCTTTAGTATTTGTTCAACGCGGCTTTGGAATCCGCTTCCTTTGTTGCTGACTCAACGTATTTGCTAGCTACTCCTAAAAGGGAAATTATGAAAATGGCAGTGAGGATTAAAAAAAAAAAAAAAAAAAAAAAAGAGAGCGAGAGAGAAAACAAGCACCATAAATCGAGGGGCGTCGTTTTGATTTCTGCTTGTTGGTTTGTAAGCGGGCTGATGCAAAAACAAAGTAAATTTGTCAGTACTATTGAAGAACCTTTTTAAAATGCTCATAAATTGAGGATAGGTAAATGAGCAACATTTCCACTTGGTGGCGCAACAGTACAGTTGTTCACCCTTTCCCAAAATTTCATTTTTAACCCCACTCCCCGCCCCAAAAATATGCATTTAATGTTCGAATTATATCCATCCATCCATTTTATTTTCCGCTTATCCTCACAAGGGTCGCGGGGAGCGCTGGAGCCTATCCCAGCTGTCAACGGGCAGGAGGCGGGGCACACAAAAAAAAGCTCCGTCCTTAAAAAAAAATTGAAAATCATGGACATCACAAAGACGTGACAAAAAAACTACACAAAATAACATGAATCATTTTTAAGAACATTTGAATTTGGGATGATTGAATAAAACTTCAACTTTACTTTGTAAGCATCCATCCATTTTCTTCAACGCTTATCCTCACAAGGGTCACGGAAAGTGCTAGAGCATATCCCAGCTGTCAGCGGGCAGGAGGCAGGGTACACCCTGAACCGGCCAATCGCAGGGCTTGGATTGATGTCAATCACACCTTGGGGCAATTTAGAGTGTCCAATTAATGTTGCATGTTTTTGGGAGGTGGGAGGAAACCGGAGTGCCCACCCGGAGAAAATCCACGCAGGCACGGAGAGAACATGCAAACTCCACACGGGGGGGTCTGGGATCGAACCCGGGACCTCAGAACTGTGAGGCCAACGCTTTCCAGCTGCTCCACCATTCCACCGTATAAGGTTAATTTTCTCAAAAGGCGACGGTGCGCCTTATAATCCGGTGCGCCTTATATATGGATCAATATTGACCCTTTATTGCAGCTCCATCTAATGGACGCATAATGTAACTCCAGCCTCTGCTGTAGCGTCTATTCCATGCGCCTTATAATGAGGTGCGCCTTATATATGAAAAAAAAAAAGATTTAAAATAGGCCATTCATTGAAGGTCTGTCTTATAGTTGCGGAAAATACGGTCATTAATAATTCATACTTTGCCATATGTATAAATTTGAATACCAAAGCAAGAAATCTGTCAATTTATCATGAATAATTAGCAGTATTTATATTTATTATGACACAAGACTGCCATGGCACTGCCGCGGTGTTGGTATTGCGTGCTTTTGGACCAGTTCTGGATTTGGAACATTTTCATGGCGGCGGTCGCAAAGCAGGCGTTCTTCGGTTCAGCATCCAGTCCCAAATCACAAATTTCCACCATTATTTTTACGATGACTGTGTTGTAACCGCCGTGCCGTGCACCCCTGCAGTCCATCGATGGGCTATTCCGGCAACACGAGCTGCCAGGCCAGGCCTCAGGGCTCCGTGTACGGAGGAGTCGGCGGGGGACCACCTCACCAACCGGGCCCGTGCCAGGCTTCCCGACTGCCCCCCCACAACCCTCGCGTCCACGCGCCGCCCAAACACGGACAAGTAAGACGTTTATCTATACGTGCGCTTCGGACAGCTGACGGCAAGCTTGATGATCCGAAAGCGAAAAGGCGAGGGGAGAAATACTTGAAATTTTGTGTACATCTTGTACATTGTAGCTAAAGACAGAGCCCGGGTTGGGAGTGGTGATGGATGGCATGAACGTGAAGAGCCTGGAGGAGAGGTCAGAGGGAGACGTGGCCAGCCCTTCCTCCACCGGTACTCAGGTACCATTGCGTGTTTACAGTCTTCCGCGCGCTTGATTGGAATACACAGTCGCCTGGGTCACAAAATTAGGTACATAAGCAAAGCCTAATAAAGTGGTTCCCAGATTGATTGTTTTGATTTTATTTTTATTTTTTTTTTTCTGCCGGTGGAATTTTCAACCCCCTCACCTCCCACAAACATTTATGTACTGTATAAATGTACAGAAAACCCGTCAAGTGCGGGTCTCAAACAACCACTACAACAAAATAATTGGAGAATATCAATGGTAGTGTCAACTAAATAGGAAGACATTTTTAGAAAGCTGGCGTAGGAATAAATTCTCATTTTTTAAAATGTATCCCAACACTTGAAATCTTTATTAAGTTTGTTTTTTAGTCTTTTAACATCATTAGGATGTACAATATCTTTTTTACATGTTTAACATTTGTAGTAAATTTAATATTTGTAGGCGTTTGAAAAATATTTCACAATATATAAAAAATGATTTCACAGTGTTGTAATTGGATGTGTAATGCATTTTAATTCTTTTAGAATTATAAATATTTACACTGCATGTATTTTTTCATTTTAAAATAATTCACGTATATATTTTAATGATCCATTATTTGTAATTACAATAAATATACAGAAAAAATAATTGGAGAATATCAATGGCAGTGTCAACTAAATAGGAAGACATTTTTGTGAAGCTGCCTTAGGAATAAATTGTCATTTTTTAAAAATGTATCTTAGTACTTAAACTTTATTTAGTCTTTTAACATCATTAGGAACGTTTAATATCTTTTTACATATTTAACATTTATAGTAGGTTTAAAATTTGTATGTACTTGAAAAACATTTCACAATATGATATTTTAAAATGATTTCAGTGTTGTAATTTGATGTGTAATAATTGCATTTTAATTGTTTTAGAATTTTAAATATTTCCAATGCATGTATTTTTTCATTTTAAAATAATTCACGTATATATTTTAATGATCCATTATTTGTAATTACAATAAATATACAGAAAAAATAATTGGAGAATATCAATGGCAGTGTCAACTAAATAGGAAGACATTTTTGTGAAGCTGCCTTAGGAATAAATTGTCATTTTTTAAAATGTATCTTAGTACTTAAACTTTATTTAGTCTTTTAACATCATTAGGAACGTTTAATATCTTTTTACATATTTAACATTTATAGTAGGTTTAAAATTTGTATGTATTTGAAAAACATTTCAGAATATAATATTTTAAAATGATTTCAGTGTTGTAATTTGATGTGTAATAATTGCATTTTAATTGTTTTAGAATTTTAAATATTTCCAATGCGTGTATTTTTTTTAAAAGAGTTCAAGTATATATTTTAGGCATTATTTGTAATTATGATTGAATATTTTGATATGGTAAAAAAATTTGTATATTTTTGGAATGGTAATTGCTTTTAATATTTTCCTATTTTTGATCATGTTGAAAGTTTTTAATATATTTTTGGAATTCATTTTGGGTAAATTTTATGAATCATTAATCATTCCAAAATTAATCACAACCTGTGTATTTAAAAACACCCATATTGCGACCTTTTAAGTAGCAACGAGTGAAAAATGACTAACAAAAGGAAAAAAATGTATCCAAATAAGTTGTGAGGTATGATTTAAATCATATCCATATACTGTATCATTGGATTTTCAAATAATGAAGCAGAATAAAAGTAAATAAATGAATTAATTTGCTGATGATGCACGTGGCATCCCTTCTAAACTTAAGTTTATGTTATCAATAGATTGCAAAGTTATGTGTAACTTATAGCACGACTATTACCGTAGCGTGGACGTAAACATGTTGTGGTCCATGAAGGACGATAAATCAAATTCCCTCACAGGGGATGAAGGGATTGATTTGAATATTTTTCATTGTCTGGTTTGCACGGGTTTCACCAGGACCCCCTCTTGGGCCTCCTGGACGGCCGGGACGACTTGGACAAGGAGGACGGCAAGCCCGAACCGGAGGCCGTCTACGAAACCAACTGCCACTGGGAGAGCTGCAACAAGGAGTTCGACACGCAGGACCAACTCGTTCACGTAAGAACCAATGCAGCAACAACAGCACGCCCCAAAATACAGCACCGAATTGCCCCCCCCCCCCCCACCCCGCAGACATTTTATATATATATATATATATTTTTTTTTTTTTTTGCAGCACATCAACAATGAGCACATCCACGGCGAGAAGAAGGAGTTTGTGTGCCACTGGCAGGAGTGTTCTCGCGAGCAGCGGCCGTTCAAGGCCCAGTACATGCTCGTAGTTCACATGCGCAGGCACACCGGAGAGAAGCCGCACAAGTGCACTGTGAGTCAAGCGCAGTCCTTTCATGTCGTCTTCGTCTTGTCCTTCTCTTTACGACGCGCATTAGGGACAGTCGCTGTTCCGAAATTTTTGGGCAACCTTTGAGCCTCGTATAGTCGTTCTTTTTTGTCACAAGATCCCGAGCGTCAAGAATTCCATCTTCTACTTTTCACACTGGATTTCTTGTCATGCTGAAATGAGCCCATTTTGAGGGGGCGGTCCCATCTCATGAAAGCAAATAAGAAGCTGCGGGTTCCCATAGATCGGTAGATCGATGGATAGAGAGAGGAGAGGGGGAAGAGATGAACGAGAGAGAGAGAGCGAGAGAGAGAGGAGAGGGGGAAGAGAATGAACGAGAGAGAGAGAGCGAGAGAGAGAGGAGAGGGGGAAGAGAATGAACGAGAGAGAGCGATAGATAGAGAGAGAGAGAGCGATAGATAGATATATATATATAGAGAGAGAGAGAGAGATCGATAGATAGAGAGAGGAGAGGGGGAAGAGAATGAACGAGAGAGAGCGATAGATAGAGAGAGAGAGAGCGATAGATAGATATATATATATAGAGAGAGAGAGAGAGAGCGATAGATAGAGAGAGAGAGAGAGAGATATAGAGAGAGGAGAGAGAGAGAGCGATAGAGAGAGAGAGCGATAGAGAGAGAGAGAGAGAGCGATAGAGAGAGAGAGCGAGAGAGAGAGAGAGAGCAATAGAGAGAGAGAGAGAGAGAGAGAGCGATAGATAGATAGA
The DNA here is from genome assembly GCF_019802595.1 of Syngnathoides biaculeatus. Classification (NCBI taxonomy): domain Eukaryota; kingdom Metazoa; phylum Chordata; class Actinopteri; order Syngnathiformes; family Syngnathidae; genus Syngnathoides; species Syngnathoides biaculeatus. Next base: position 25,127,355 of record NC_084649.1, read on the forward strand.
TAGATAGATAGATCGATAGATAGATAGATAGATCGATAGATAGATAGATAGATAATAGATAGATAGATACTGTTGGGCCCATGGAGAGGACAGATTTTATTTTATTTTTTGAAAGATGGTGAGGGGCGGGGCTTGGGGGTTACAGTTACTGTGGAAGCAGAGCCAAAATTGTCCCAATGTCTCGCTAGCTTGTTGCCACTAACGTCGATTATGTTGAACTAAACTTTCAGCATTTCCAACACATTGCGGGTATAGATCGAGTTTATTCCTTGACGGACCAGTGCATTTACATTTTCTTCAGGTAAAGTTTGTCAGATCAAAAATTTGTGATGAAAAATTTTAAATGCCGTTTTATATCATATTCTACTAATATCAGTTAAAATTGGAAATGATCATTTTCTGCGTTTGAAATTTTGGTTTTCTATTTTCGTTACGCATTTGTTTATTTTATTTTTAATTTACAGTTATGTCATATTAATTCCGTAAGTAAGGTCTTGAGATTCCATCCCTCATCACACCTGCAACTTTATCCGCGAGCATGACTGGCAACAAGTACTAAGAATAGGATTTGCATTTTTTTACTTCAGTTCGAAGGCTGCAACAAGGCATACTCTCGTCTGGAGAACCTAAAGACACACCTGCGCTCTCACACCGGGGAGAAACCCTACGTGTGCGAACACGAGGGCTGCAACAAGGCCTTCTCCAACGCCTCCGATCGGGCTAAACACCAGAACAGAACCCACTCCAACGAGGTAGTCGCGTACCACAAAAATCCCCCAAACCTACTGTACAAGACTCTGGTTTCTTAAGACTTTTCTGTGTCCAGAAACCCTACGTTTGCAAGATTCCCGGCTGCACCAAGCGGTACACGGACCCGAGCTCGTTACGAAAACACGTGAAGACGGTGCACGGGCCCGAAGCCCACATCACCAAGAAGCACCGGGGCGACACGGGCCCTCGGCAGCCCGGCTCGGCCGTGAACGCCGGGGGGCCGGGTGCCGAACTGCTGCTGGAGAAGGAGGAGAAACGCCGGGAGGACTGCAAACTGATGGCTCCCGATAGCACTCTGGTGCGTGTCGGCAACTCAACTAAAAAAATACATATTCCGTTGCAACAACATTTATCTCGTACTTTTTATGCGACACATGCGTCGCACCGTGTAATGGAGTGGTTCCCAAACGTTTTTGCAATGATAAATACAGTTGTCACATTTACAGTTCAAAAATTACACTTGCGAGTTTATCAAGCCACCAAGAATTAACAAAAATCTAAATTTTTGGTTTTTTATTGTGCTAAAATTTATGTCACGTCATTTCAGTGGCTGGTGTGGGGTTGTGCCCTCCGTAGTCAAATGAGCTCCACCTGCTGGTTGTAACGCAATAAAAAGTGTTCATGGTAGCCCCACACACCTGTCACAATGCTGCGTCCAACCTAGGTTGAGCGACCCCCGCCCTCCAGTTTGAAAACCACTGGGGTAATACTTCTTGAGAATTGAAAAATGAAACCAAAAGTATTATTTTTCTATTAGACACGGCTTTGGCCAGAGTACAAAATAGATGGAGGATGGTTTGGGGGAAAAAAAAAATATTAGAGAGAGAGAGAGAGAGAGAGAGAGAGAGAGAGAGAAATTCTCAAATATGCACAATACCATATTGGAAATTTCTTGTGTGATATTGTGGCTTGGGACTTATTTGAAAAATGTATGCAGAAATTGAGGTCATTCCAAAGGGTTCAGATATTTTTCTTCTTCTTGCAACTGCCTGTAAAAAGACTCAACCCCGTTTCAGAAATCCCAGCCGAGCCCCGGCGGCCAGTCGTCCTGCAGCAGCGAACGCTCCCCGCTGGGCAGCACCAACAACAACGACAGCGGCGTAGAGATGAACCTGAACGCGGCGGGCAGCCTGGAAGACCTGACGGCCCCAGAGGACGGCGCAACGGCCGGGGGATGCGGGGGGGAGCCGGGGAGCGCGGCGGCGACCATGGGAATGTCGGCGCAGGCTCTCAAGAGGCTGGAGAACCTCAAGATCGACAAGCTGAAGCAGATCCGCCGACCGACGCCCCCCAGCCGTTGCCTCTCCAACAAGCTACCCATGCTCCCTTGTACGTGCCGTGAAACCTTCATTTTATAACGCAAATACAGTTGACGTTTATGATATTTCTGAACTGTTCATTTCCAGGTTCAGGTGACGCCATGGGAATGTGCGCCCCATCTCCGCTCTCAAATCGCCGCGTCATGGAGCTATCCAACCACGAACTCGGAGGCGGGACCTCCATCGGCGCCAACGCCAACGACCGGAGAGGTAGTGGGACGAGCAGCCTGAGCTCCGCCTACACCGTCAGCCGCCGCTCCTCCATGGTGTCCCCCTACTTGTCCAGCCGCCGCTCCAGTGACATCTCTCAGATGGGCGCAGCAGCTGGGGGTGGATGCCACCTCCTGGGCCAAGATCAGAGCGGTGGGGATCCCCTCTCCCCCGAGACCAGTCGTAGGTCAGCTCCCTGTCCGGGAAGTGTCGGGCTGCCAGCTCTGTCAAATCTGACTCCGGCGCAGCAGTACAGTCTCAAGGCCAAGTATGCCGCGGCCACTGGTGGCCCACCACCTACTCCGTTACCCGGTATGGATCAGCCAGCCACTGCCAGCAGAAGAGGTGGCGTTTTGGGCGACTACCAGGCTCAACCGCTCCCTCCTTTCCTTCAGCAAGTCGGTCCACGTCGGCTCAGTGCCAACACAGAGTACGGCACAGGCGTGATCTACCCTCATCAGGCTCCCGGAAACACCAATAGGAGGGCTAGTGATCCGGTAAGATCATCAGCAGCAAACCCCTTAGCTCTCCCGAAACGGTTCAACAGCCTCAATAACGTATCCATGATGGGACGGAGAAATGCCCTGCAACACCAAGACCACCGCAGCACCAGCATCACTCACCACATGTATTCCCCTCGCCCCCCAAGCATTACAGAGAATGTCATGATGGAGTCCATGGGTATGGAGCCCCAGCTACCCCCATTGGATGTCAGGGACCGCTCCATGACGGTCCCACCTGGTGAACGGCCCTTCATGGGGTACCAGCAGCAGACGCTTGGAGGCGGCGGACCGCTTTCAAATCAACTATCTCCGAGCCATGACCCCCTGGGCTGCCCAGACCAAAGTTACTTGAAAGGGAATTACCAGAACCAAGGAGGGGAAGTCGCTCACAGGGTTGGTGGAAATCCAATGGGTCAATCAAGGCCTGTTCACCAAGAGGGTATGTCCAATACACTTCTTCAACAGACCGAGTACAGTATGAGCAACTGTCAGCTCAGCCCGTCCGGCCACCATTACCCGACTTTGGGGCAGGGAGGCGAGGCCAGAACTGGTCAATGGCGTGATGGTCACAACCAGATCCAAAATTCTCTCCAGGACCAACGCAGCTTGCAATATTCAGAAACAAGCATGCAGCCTCAACAGACACAAGTCCACTTCAACAATCAGACAGCCCTTTACAACAATCCAGATGGAGTCCAGAAACTCACCATTAAGCCTGAGCAGCAGTTCCACCCCGGCATGGGAGGTGCTGATGCCTGTCAAAGTGCTAAACTTCACCAGCAGCAGCAGCTCCTACTCCATCAGGTCCAGGGTTATGCCCCACAGACGGGCAGTCGAGGTATGGTGAGGAACTCAAACAGCATAAGCTGTGATTTTCAAGGCCAGAACTCCTTCGCCAATGGTTTGGGATCCGCTGGTACTGCTCTTTCTGAGGGCCAGAGGCCTGAAACCCCCATGATGCAGGTAAAGGAGATGTTGGTGAGGAACTATGTGCAGTCCCAACAAGCGCTTCTGTGGGAGCAACAACAAGAACAGCAGCAGAGTCCAATAAAACCACCTCCACTTTCAGATAACATGGATCTAGCTGGCCAGGCGTCGATGATGCAGCACAGTCCTCGGCACCAAAACCACAATATGTACTCAAACCAGTCATACGCTTCCTACCCCAACCAGAACCTTGTCATGAGCCCTCCGACACACAGCCGGGGTTCCGGCTCGGCCGCACCTAAGGAGCAGCAGATGGTGGGTCTCCAAAGTTCTTGTTACGGTCAGGAGATGTCGGTCCCGAGGCCTCCTCCTCAAGGACGGAAAGCTTTGAGTCGCCAGAACAGCTTGTCACAAGTCGCTGGCGGCTACATGGGAAGTCCACAGCAGCTCAGCCCCGCCCACTCCACCCCCAGCCCGAGAAGAGCCGTCCGGCTTCCTCCGGTCCAGCACCCGCAGCAAGCACAGCATGACATGTTCTCCCCGTCCAATAATAACGTTTACTACTCGGGTAATATCCATTTGGACCTGGAGAAGCACATGGAGACCCAGAATGGGCATCGTCTCCCACAGCAACACAGCCTGGGAGCCAACTTAGACCCAACACCCGGTACAAAATCCACCCCCATGGCGACCTATTCTGATTCCGGCCCCATCCCCAACGCCCTAGAAAACCTGGACCTGGACAACGCTCGCATCGACTTCACCTCGATCATTGACGACGCGGAACCCCCTTCCTTTAGTCCGCTCAACCATCCATGCCAGGGTCAGCCGGGGTCTTCCTCGCAGACGTCTTCCCGTCTCACCACGCCGCAGACCTCCGTCACCCTGTCCAACATGGCGGTGGGCGACATGACGTCCATGCTCACCTCGCTGGCTGGAGAGAATAAGTACTTGAACACTTTGTCGTAGAACACGGACACCAGGACAACAATCGAAGAACTCGAGGCCCAATAGAGCCGGCTCGCCAGCAGATCCTAGTCCAGTTCGGGGGGGGGAAAAATACTTTTTGTCTTATTCACCAAGGACAAGGCCTTAAGTCATAAAAGGAAGGACATAGGACTGACAAAGATTGTTTTACTATTTGATACCTTCGCTACACGGACTGAAATATGTAATAATACGCTGTCAAAACTTTAAAACCAAAGGTGCCTATTTTCCTCCCTTTCTATGAAAGTATGTCCGAGCCATTTTGAATTTCTCGCCGTTACAATTGGAATTTCTCTGAATTGCAATTTTCATTTTTGAGATTGAATTTTAATATAGAATTTCTAAATAAAAAACATTTCAATCAGGGCAAGCATAAAGAAATTCAACATCTTAAGATCGTTGCTGAAATTTTTTTGAGATGTTGAATTTTTTTTTTTTTTTTTAACAATCAGAAAATATGTACGAAAAAAATTCAGCACCTGAATTTAATTTCAAATCCAGAAATTTAAAAATCAGCTGGCACATACTGTATATATTTTTCCCCGTTCCTTTCTCCCTTTCGGCATTGGAAATAGAGCCGTTTGCTCCCCCCCCCCTTAAAAAAATGGTTCATTCCAACGGCAACTAGAAGGATGCGATGTACATAATTTATACATACATTTATGCTGTAATATGTTGTGTATACGGCAATAAGACGGCGGGCAAATCTTTTGTCTCATGAGAACGTATTTTTTGTCAATCAGCGTTTACGTGGGTGTTAATATTTTAAGGTTTAGCGGTCAAGGGGGGGGGGGGAGAGAGAGATAACAAATGTGTACTATTAATTTTAGTCGCCTGTACAAGTGGCCCAGCAGTATTTCCTCACAGCGTATTGTACACACATTGCCGATCACTCAGGTTGCCGTTTTCCAATTCGGCGGAATTCCCGTTCCCGAAAACAGAGTTTGCACTCCGCTCGTTGACTTTTGAGCGGTCCGAGAGCAGCTGCGTCGCAACAACCGGTTCCCTTTCTCCGCTCCATTTTGCTTTTTGGCAAAAGTACAATTGATTGTCATGGCCTGAAATATGTATTTTTAATTGGACAGGAGGAAGGCTCTGCGATTGCCGTGGACTCCCTAGCAGAGGTCGGCGTACGTGAAGAGTTTGGTCATCTTTCTTCTGGCAGCAATTGACACTTGGTTGCAGGCAAATCAGGCCTCACGTTGAAGGAAAACGGATCCACGTCCCGAAAAACAAACACTGTATGGTACATGACATCGCAGGCGGCATGGTGAACTAGCGGTTAGCACATCTGCCACAAACTTCTGAAGTTCAGGGTTCGAATCTTGTTTGTTTGTACCGGTACTCCCTGTGCTCCCTGTGCTCCTGCCTCCTTTCTCCAGCTACTCCGGCTTCTTTCCACATTGCAAAAAGACGGATTTTAGAGGGCGGCACGGTGGGCTCAGCCGGAAAGCGTTGGCCTCACAGTTCTGAGCTCCCGGGTTCGATCCCGGACCCGCCCGTGTGGCGTTTGCATGTTCTCCTCATGCCCGCGTGGGTTTTCTCCATGCACTCCAGTTTTCTGCCAGATTCCAAAAACATGCAACATTAATTGGACCACTCTAAATTGCCCCGAGGTGTGATTGTGAGTGCGACTCTTGTTTGTCCCAATGTTCCCTGCGATTGGGTGGCGACCGGTTCAGGGTGTACCCCGCCTACTGCCCGTTGACAGCTGGGATAGGCTCCAGCACTTTCCGCGACGCTTGTGAGGATAAGTGGCTAAGAAAATGGATGGATGGGTGGATTTTAGGTGAATTGAAGATTCTAAATTGTCTATAGATCCACCCATCCATCCATCCATTTTCTTTGCCACTTTTTTTGTTGGACTTGAATGTTTACCAGCAATGTGGTTAAATTGGTTCAAAAGTCTCGTTGAAATTTTTTTTTAAATATATATGAATATATATACACATCCATCCATTTTCTTAGCCGCTTATCCTCACGACGGTCGCGGGGAGTGCTGGAGTCTATCCCAGCTGTCAACGGTTCAGGAGGCAGGGTACACCCCGAACTGGTTGCCAGCCAATCGCAGGGCACATCAAGACAAACGCCCGCACTCACAATCACACCTAGGGTCAATTTAGAGTGTCCGATTTTGCACGTTTTGGGGATGTGGGAGGAAACCGGAGTGCCCACCCACTAGAAAACCCACTCAGGTTCGGGGAGGACATGCAAACTCCACACATGCGGAGCCGGGATCGAACCGAGGTCCTCAGAACAGTGAGGCCAACGCTTTACCAGCTGATCCACCGTGCCGCCTTGTCTATAGATATGCGTGGGAATTTTGCGATTGGCCGGGTGGACCACGTTTGCCTCGCCAAAAGTCAGCCGGGATAGGCTCCGGTTTACCAGCAGTATCGAAAGCGGATGGCTAGACGGACACTAAAACCGTAACGAAAGCTCGTTGCCACTAAGGAAACGGAACACTCGCACTGGGGATTCGCACCGACCGCAGACTGTTTTGCGTTAGCGTCACTGCAACAACATGAAATACGCAGAAAAACGAGCGAGCTACCAAAGACACGCTTAACCCCTGGAAGTACGCGTCACTTAAAACACTAACCAATAATAAAGCATGAACCCATCATGCTTTTTATTAGAATGTACAAGATGTTTTTAATTTTTTTTTTTTTAATGAACTAATTTTATGGATGCTGCCTTTGATGTGTTTTTTTTTTTGTTTTCATCTTTTCTTTGGGACTTATTTGCTGGCAAAAGAATTATCACCTTTAGCAAACATAAAAGCTATGAGAGTACGTAGCCATAACTATAATAGATAAAAAAAAAGACAAGTGTTATATTTTCTGTAAAATTTTTCTACACTTTTTTTTTTTTTATACAAATGTGCTATATTTTACCGGTATGAATAAAGATGTTCAGTTTGCAATGAATGCAGAACGTGTGGGCCACACTTTATGAGTATCTTTCTAGGTAAAATTGCACAGAACCACCTTCCTATTGAAAAAAGATCCTCAGACAAAAATTGATTTAAGGTCCAATAAAATAAGAAATTATTATGTTATTTGCGAATGTTGGGGATTCCAGGGTACTGAAGCTTGAATTGGGATCGGACCTGCGCACGTCTTTTTAACTCTGATACATTGTTATTTTCAATGAGTGGACTTCCCCTTTAAGGAAAAAAAAAATCAAAGTTAATGAATTAATTATGGCCATTTACAATTTTTGGTTAGTTATTATTGATTACCTCCAGACCTGCACCATTGAGAAAATCACTTCAACAGAATCCGTCCCAACAAAATCAAGTCAGACAAAAGGTTTAAATGAGCTGCGACAAAATGACACCAGCCAAAGAAATCGGTTGAGAAATAACGCAAGTGACGTCTGTCAGCCTGGAAAAGGTTACCAAGCCTTTTCCAAAACTTAAAAGCTTTCGGCAAACCACTTGGAGCCAGCACCGTTATCCTCACATGGAGAAAACCTTGCGGGGACACCCAAGAGAACACCAGAGACTCGAGAACTGAAGACCGAACTTGGTTCAGTTCAGGTGGGTGTTTGTGACATGATATGAAGGAAAAATTGCATCCAAGGAGAGAAGAACAAAGACTCATCTTACGTTTGAAAACCAAAAAAAGATTGAATGATGACCAAAAACATTTTGGAAAATATTGTACGGAGTGATGAGATGAAAGTTGAACTTTTTAGGAGGGGTGTGTCTGGTTACATTTGGCGGAAATGAAGCAGAGCTTTTCAGGAAAAGAACACAATACAAACTACAAACTGGGGTCGCTTTGGTCCTGCAGGACCTGGACAACTTGCGGTGATGGATGAGACAATGAATTATACTCTAAGATAAAATCCTGAAGGAGAATGTTTAGCCATCGGCTTGGGACCTCCAGCTGAAGAGGACTTGGGATCAGCAGGGTAACGATCCAAAACAAACCTACAAGTAAATAGTTGAACAGAACAACATGGTTTTGAAGTGGACCAGTTAAAGTCATGACTTTAATCCGGTAGCATGACATTAAAAAGGCAGTTCATGCTCAAACTCAAGTCCAACAATTCTGCAAGGAAGTGGACTAAAATATTTTCACAGAGTTGCGGAAAACCCAATGCTTGATTTTTGTTGTTGGTGCTGTGGACGGGTTCAAACCCACGCATGCCCCTTGTGTGGAGTTTGCATGTTCTTCCCGCGCATGCGTGGGTTTTCTCCGGGTGGGCGCTCCAGTTTCCTCCCAAATCCCAAAAACATACAACATTAATTGGGCACTCTAAATTGCCCGTAGGTGTGATTGTGAGTCCGGCTGTTTGTCTCGATGTGCCCTGCGATACGCTGGCGACCGGTTCAGGGTGTAACCCCGCCTCCTGCTCGTTGACAGCTGGGGTAGGCTACAGCACTCTCTGCGACCCTTGTGAGGATAAGTGGCTAAGAAAATGGATGGATCTCAACATAGTAGGGAAACTGTGCAAGATAAGAATTTAAGAATGGGGCCAAGATGATTTTTCACGGCAGTGCGTTGTTCAAATCTGGAAACTAATTTAAATTGTGAAAAAAAATATTTTCATGATAACCGGAGAAGAGTCACTGACGGTGTAGCGGCACACACGCCTGGCATTGGTGCGGGCAGCGTGGGATCGATTCCCGCTCAGCGATGGTGTCGATATCTGCGACCAGTTCGGGGTGTAGTCCGCCTTTCGCCCGGAGCTAGCCGGGATAGGCTCCAGCTCTCCCCTGACCCTTGTGAGGATAAGCGGCTTGGATAATGGACGGATGATAATCGACTCAGTCCCCGGGCAATGAACACCACGGCAATGACATTTTTTCCACCGCTAGAGGGTAGTATAACACGCGCCTACTCTATTCGTGTTATTTTAAGGCCATTCTGCACACTCACCGTCAAATTCTTAATTTTCATCCCAGTGCGTTCAAAAGCTAAAATGAAAACCACGTGACAAACATCTAAATATGGCGGTGATGTAAGGGCCGAGACGGACCTCGTGCGGTCACCACTGGCTGACTGCTTCAAGAAGTTGGGGGGGGGCTGTTTTTACAAATCGAGCTTGTACAGTATTATATCGACATCTCCGCTGTAAAAAGCGCGGCTGGGCAGTCGCGAGTGGAAACGGGAGTAATGTTCGCAGAGGCTCCCAGAGCCTCGCGAGGCCCGTCCAAGTGAAGTCATGTTTTCAGTATTTGAGACCACATCATCATATCCTATGATTAGTACGAGAGCTATTTGACCGCTCAAGTGTTTTCACTTCACTTTGACGCGATGACAAATTACATGCAGGCCTTACGCATTAAAGCGACGACGACGACGACGTAGGCCCCCGCGAAGGCTTTTGCCGTAGTAGTTGATAGAGATTTCATCCATATTGTGCACATTGACGTTGAGTGATATTTTTATTCATTAAAAACGCATAAGTGAGAAAAAGTCAACAATACAGAGAAATGGAGAGTGTGGCCAGGAAGTGAAGAAACTGGTCCAAGCGGGGTGGAACAGTTGGCGCAAGGTTTCTGGTGTTCTATGTGACAGAAGAGTCTCCGCTAGGACGAGGGGCAAAGTTTATAAAACAGTGGTGAGGTACCACAGATGCATTATTTGCCTTCAGGATGCTCGTGGAGTAGTACAGAGAATGTCAGAAGGAGCTACATTGTATCTTCGTAGACATACAGAACGCCTATGACGGAGTACCAAGACGGGAACTGTGGTACTGCAAGTCTGGTGTGGTGGAGAAATATGTAAGAGTAGTTGAGGACATGTATGAGGGCAGCAGAACAGCAGTGAGATGTGCCGTAGGCGTGTCAGAAGAATTTAAGAAGGAGGTGGGACTGCATCAGGGATCAGCTCTGAGCCCCTTCCTGTTTGCCCTGGTAGCTGATTAGGCTGAGAGACGAAGTTAGACTGGAATCACCTTGGACCATAATGTTCGCAGATGATATTGTGATCTGCAGTGAAAGCAGGGAACGGGTCGGAGGAACAGTTAGAAAGATGGAGGTACGCACCGGAAAGGAGAGGAATGAAGATTGGCCGAAGTAAAACAGAATATATGTGCGTGAAGGAGAGGGGCGGAGGAGGAGAAAGAGTGAAGAGATGGCGAGGGTGGACGACTTCAAATACTTGACGTCAACAATACAGAGAAATGGAGAGTGTGGTCAGGAAGTGAAGAAACTGGTCCAAGTAGGATGGAACAGTTGGCGGAAGGTGTCTGGTGTTCTATGTGACAGAAGAGTCTCCGGTAGGATGAAGGTCAAAGTTTAAAAAACAGTGGTGAGGCCGGCCATGCTGTACGGATTCGAGACGACAGGAAGCAGAACTGGAGGTGGCGGAAATGAAGATGTTGATGTTCTCGCTCGGAGTGAGCAGCTTGGATAGGATTAGAGCTCATTCGAGAGAGCAGACTTCGATGGTTTGGACATGTTCAGAGGAAATTGGTAGGAGGATGGTAAGGATGGAGCTACCAGGGAAGAGAGCGAGAGAGAGAGAGAGAGAGAGAGAGAGAGAGAGAGAGAGAGAGAGGAAGACCAAAGAAAAGGTGGATGGATGTTGTGAGGGAGGACACGAGGGCATATTTGGGGTTAGAGAGGAAGCTGCACGAGATGGGCTAAGATGGAAAAAGACGACACCCTGTGACCACCTCTAGCGGGACAAGACGAAAAGTGCGGTTTAGATAACACTCGAAAACTCATTTGACAATGCCATTAAATTTGTCGTCAAGTTAGCAATGTGACCACTTGAAAACTAAGAAGTATTTTGAACTACTCTACTACTAGTAATCTTTTGATGTGCTATTCTTACACAGCGGACTAACCTTAGAATCCCTTTTTTTGTTGTTTTTTTTAAACAGAGAAGCAAGCGCGCATTATTATTGGCATTGTGGGATGGCACGCTTGCCTCCGTGCGGCCACCGATGCCTGGCGGGCCTCGCCAAGGTTGACTCATTTGCTCCGAGGCGAGTGGGGGGGGGGGGGGTGGGGGGATGGAATCACCACATACGAGATGTGCAAGAATTGCAAATCGGTGAACCCGCGAGGACAAACTGATTGAACACGTCGGGACAAATTATCCACGCAGGCCGTTTGTTTTCCCAGAAAGCGACGAGAAAAGACAACAGTTGTACCCCGAGCCCAAACGAGATCCCGCGTCAGTTTCGCGTCGAGGCGGCGTTAATGGAAAGTCGCCCGCGCTGGATGTCTTCGGGGTTACAAATGGAAATGCCCCCCCCCCCCCCCCCACAAATGTTTTCAAATGCAAAGAAGCGGGCAGCATAATGACTTTTCTCTTTTCTTGTTGCGCCATTCAGAGGGAGGCTTTTCTTTCCCTTTGTCGCTGGGCTTTGGCATATAATTAACTCCTGCTTAATATGCTGTTTAAAGGCTCTCCCTCCCCGGGCTGGAAAGCTTTGAACCCATAGACCGCAGGCCGGGACAAAACCCCAGTGGGACCGCTTCCTTCCACGCTCCTCCTCGTGCATGCAGGCATTCGCGTGGGTGTGTGTGCGTGTAACATTTTTGCATTGTTGTCTTAGCGCAGCACAACATTGGAACCAGAGTCGGGATTTCAGCAATAACGCGCCCGAGTGGGATGCGGCGTGTACGGCCTCCATTTTGTGTTTGCGCAACTTTGCGGATCTAACTCACTTCACGATCGGCAACACGTTGGCAGTCACATATGAATTAACGATCAAAAAAAAAAAAAAAACCTTGTAAATGTTTATTTAAGGTCACTCTCAGTTTAACTTTACTGTCAAACTAAACATCAAACAACCACACAAAGTTGCCATGAGAAGGGCCCGCTGTCTTCAGGCTCACATGCAAAAAAAAAAACCCACTGACATGCTCATGGTTAGCATTGATTGTTACATATTCATAACCGTATAAGCAACAGATATTTGAACACAAACAGTGCCGCAACACATGCAGACAAGCAATATAACAATGCTAATGAGGACATATTCTTTATCCTCTACAAGAAAATGACTTATTACAACATCTTACTGAGTCACTTGTAGTAGTAACGAGTTATTTTTTTCTAGGCTCCAGCACACCCCACCATCCTTGTGAGAATAAGCGGCTAAGAAAATGGATGGATGGACATTTTATTTATTTATGTAAATACTCTGTTGTTTTACAACTCAAAACACGTGGATCTTAAAGCCCCTTTTGCCATTAAAATGAATGGAAATGCAACTAATCCGAATAAAATTTGTACTGGCGGCTCAGCTGGTGAAGCATTGGCCTCACTGTTCTGAGGTCCCGGGGTCGATCCCGGACTGGCCTGTGTGGAGTTTGCATGTTCACCCCGTGCCTGTGTGGGTTTTCTCCGGGTGGGCACTTCGGTTTCCTCCCACATCCCAAAAACACGCAACATTAATTGGACACTCTAAATTGCCCGTAGGTGTGATTGTGAGTGCGGCTGTTGTCTGTCTCCATGTGCCGTGCGATTGGCTGGCGACCAGTTCAGGGTGTACCCTGCCTCCTGCCCGTTGACAGGTGGCATAGGCTCCACCATTCCCCGCGACCCTTGTCAGGATAAGCAGCTAAGAAAATGGATGGATGGACAGAAATTGCACTACGTTTTCAATTAAAAATATAGCACTCTATAATATCGCAAGTAAAAAACAGTGGTAACATAATTAAATAGAACATGGACAACTAAACTTTTTGCCACATACTTTGCTTCAATTCAATGGACATTGTGTTGCTCTTTTTGGTGTGTGTGTGTGTGTGTGTCTTGGCCACCAGAGGGCAGAATAATACACGAAGAAGAGTTGCGCAACTGATTCAGAAACCTGCTGTCCATTGGTCATTTTTCACAAAGGATAAAAAATACGCCTATGAGTATTGCGATATTGTCTGTCTACATGGGGTGCGCCATCACTAGCGGTCAAATATCTGTCGCTTCGAGGGCGATTACATCGCGACACCGATGCTATTTGCAAGCCCGTCTGTGGCATTTTGGATGATTTGCCTTGCAGACTTTCCTAAGGCAAAGTTTTGCGGTCGTTTTTAAATCCACGACGTGCAATCGTCTTTGTTTCCGGTTCGGTTTGACCGTCAACTTCAACTGGGAGTGCCATTAAACTACCACCGGGGGCATTTTAGGGGTGCTGAGAAGATATATGGGGGTACTTGAGTATACCCGTAAAATACACCTCGGATTTAGATGGCTCAAACAGGTGGCTCTCAGCACACACACACACACACACACAAAAACTGCATCGCAAATTCATCAGCTCAATCAATAAGTGCCATTTGCGCTATTTTGGTGGAAATCCGCACCGAGGGGGGGGGCGGGGGGAGGCACGTATGACAGACTCCCAGGACCTCTGAAGCACCTCTGCACCTTTGTGACCCCCATCTGTAGCGAAGTTTATTGCCTCCCCCCCTCCATCCCGTGCATGCGCCCCGTCAACAAAAGCCCCGCGGTGACCCTTCCGTCCCGCTTTCTTCAAACAAGCCCCTCTTTTTTTTTTTTTGTTGCCCCCCCCCCCCCACCCTCCTCCCTCCATCCCTGCCACCAGGATGCTTTCTTTTCCACAGACTGTTAGGAAACAAACAGCTTCAATTCACAGACGGGGTATTGGTGTGTTGTTCAGCGTTCATTCAGAAAAAGAGAGAGAGGAAAAAAAGTTTGAATTCATTTGGCGTGATTTTGAGGCCAGGGAAAAAAATGCCCCCCACCTCCCAAGGCCACCCACAATATTAAGTACACCTGCTGAGTTTAATGCAGGTTTGTTTACCCTCACCTTTTTTTTTGTAATAAACAAACCCATTGTGAAAAACAATTAACATTTTTAAGATGGGATCATGATTGTACTTGTTGATTTTATTGGAAAATAAAAAAATATATGACTACAATAATAATACATTTATGGTCTACTTTTATAGGAAATGTATTAATGCATTGTGTATTTTTTGTTATATGTTTTATTTTATTATAGAGTGAATAGTTGGGGATAATTGACACCAAAATTCCCATTGTTTTTTTATGTACCGGAAAAAAAATATTGAATAAATGTGACTGTATTGTAAACAAAAATAACACAGTAAGAACAATAAAAAAAAAAAGTTATGACACTTGCTTCTTTAATTGTGCTGTTTATTCTGGTGTGTGCGTCTCGGGCACTTGCCAATATCACACACATACACTGTACTCTACTGTACTGGAGGATGAGCTCCTCTCCCTGCTTCTCAATACAGCAGTAATATTAGTTGCTCTATACAGGAGATAAGGAATGCAGGGAACCTCCACTATTTGTGGGGGACTGGGACCGGGTCGGACCACGAAAAATGAAAAAAATGTAGATAACTGGCACCCAATCAAAATTGCATTAAATGTATATTTATGTAATCCCCAATCTCAATAAAGCGGGGGGGGGGCTAAAGCGTCAATAAGCCTAAGCATTTTGGGGATTGGTTTACCCCCCCCCCAATAAGATCTTTTAAAAATCTGATTAAACTTCGACCAATATATATTTTCCTGATTAATTTCGGTAAACATGTAGGGGGCAGGTGGCCCTGTGTGTGGCTGGTGGGGTGGCCACCATTCGATCTCAGGTGGCCGGTGCCCCTGGCCACCACTTTTTTTTTTTTCTGCCCCTGTTTGAGGAGCTAGAAAGTGTTAATTTTATTAATTTCATCCATCCATCCATCCATTCTCTTAGCCACTTATCCTCAGAATGGTCTCGGGGCATGCTGGGGCCCATCCCAGCTGTCAACCAACAGGCAGGAGGCGGGGTACCCCCTGAACTGGTTGCCAGCCAATCACAGGCCACATGGAGACAAACAGCCACTCACAATCACACCTTGGGGCAATTTTAGAGTGTCCAATTATTGTTGCATGTTTGTGGGATGTGGGAGGAAACCAGAGTGCCTACCCGGAGAAAACCCACACAGTCACGGGGAGAACATGCAAACTCCACACAGGTGGGTCCGGAATCGAACCCAAGACCTCAGAACTGTGAGGCCAACGTTTTCCAGCTGATTCACCGTCCCGCACTGTCAATTTCATTTGAGTTAAAATTTCAATGTGGAAATAAACCCATAAACTTTCTCATGAGCTTGTTCACATAATCAATTTCCTGCTGCATTTTTCCCCCAGGTGTGTCTCAATAAAGTAGAATATTGTTTAAAAAAAAAAAAAAAAAAAAAAGAAAAACGATATTTGAGGGTAAATTCCTACATTTAAAAACAATTGCAGTTGTTTTAATTAGTTGTGTTACCAAAATAATGAGTTTGACTTTTTGGCAAATGAAGCTTTGATTCTCCGACTGTCCTTCCCAAGCTTGCCTGCTTGCCTTCGATTTAAAAAGACCCCCCCCCCCCCCCCCCCGCCCGCCCTTTGCACCGCGAATATACGTATAGGGGGTCCGGCCCCCTAGAAAGCCAAGGTGGGGGTCTGCTGAACCAAGTTTGTGCTTCTTCCCCCCCCCGGGATGTTTTTATTTTTTTCAATTGCAAAACAGATTAGGGTCCAAGTTGCAACACAATGGACGCTCAATGCAGCAACTTCCTCCAGCACGTCCACGCGTGAATGGGGCGCGCGACGCGCGAGGCCGTCAACATGCCAGCCAGAGGGTGTGCGCGTGCGTGTGCATGTGCGCGCTCCCTGCTCTCGCGTGGATAATCGCTTCTCATTGGTGCGACGACTCAATCAAGACTTTGTAAACCGTGTTTGATGTCACGCTTACGTTTTGTGTGATGTTTTGGTTGCTTTATTTTATATGCGCGCGTCGAATGAAGGAGTGCAGATAGTGAAGGAGGAGGAAAACGCGCGCGAGCGTCGAGAAGCGTGGCAATAAATTCTAATTTCGACAAATAAACGGGAAGGATTTACGTGCACACGCGAGGGAGGCTTCGTGGTCACGTGAGAGGTGCAGGTGTGCCAACACGAGGTGCGGCAAAAATATTCAGAGACGTAGCGGATCTATTATCTATTTTAATGAAGAATTGGACTGAAAAGGGGGACATAAACACATACTGAGGAGTGCTATTTGCTTTGTGTATTTTTTTTAAACATTGCTACATTTTTTAAGAACATGTAAATTTATTCAGTTTTTTAATGAATAAAAAAATCAAGTTGTAGCCCAAACAAAAAGTGGCATTTTTTCTCCCCAACAAGTACTCATATTTTAGGGAAAAAAATTGAAGTATTAGGACAAAGTAGTATTTTCGATGTTTTTTAATAATAAAAGAAAGCAGTTTTTTATAAATCTAAAAGTACCATTCTATGAGACATTTTTGTGACGAGTTGATTTTTTTTTTTTTTACAAAAAAGTCTGAATCTGACAATAACAAAATTCTATTTTTCAAGAGTGAAATATTTTCAACAAATTCCATATTATGTTTTGGAATTACAATATTATTTAAATGTCATTTCTGGACAAAATTGATAAATTTTGACTAGATTTTCATTTTTTTCCACCAAATTAAATATCAAAGTTGAAATTTAATAAGGAAAAAGAGTAGATTTGATAATCGCCTAACACGCGCACACTTGTCGATGCCTGCCATGTATTTGCCTATTTCATTTTTTTTCCAGCGTTTCCACAAGGCCAGATGATTGCACAGCAAGACTGCCTATTTCAACTTTCAATTTCCATGTCATTTCTCACCACAGAGCCACCAAAATTTTAAGTTGGACGTTTAGGCTTTGTCTATGTCATGTCATATTTGTATGAATGGAAAAAATATGTATGTATTTACATGTTGCCTGAAGACACTATCCATAAAGAAAGCAAAATGCAAACAATATCGGCTTCAAACATTCCTGTTCTCTCAGCTGCGTAGTGTACACAGGAAGTCAGCTGTCCCGTATTTCCGGGTTGGGTCACGTGACGTTCCCCAGCGAGCGTTTCATTGGACTCCTGCCAGCATCCTATTGAACGTCTGCTCCGATTGGTCAATCTATAGTTGGGTGCGGTTTGCCCAAAAGTCCCTTTCGAATGAATTCTTGAGTGCTTCTTAAGTGTATCTTTGTCTCCTTGTATTTAAATGTCCCCCCCCCCCCACACACACACACACACTTTTTTTTTTAAAGTATATAAATACAAATAAAGTTACGGTAATGTCGTCACACCGAGATTCCCCACCCTTCATGCCAACCTGTAAGAATGACGTCACAGCACCACCACACCCCGTCTCTGTGGCTCCCCCCACTCCCACCCGCGTGGAGTCCCATCACGATCTGTGGGTGTCCCACTGGGCGTGAATGCGATGCCTCCCTCTCTCCCTCTCCCTCTCTCTCTCTCTTCCCTCTCACTCTCTTTCTACTCTTCCCTCTTGTATCCCGAGGCTGCCACGCCGGACGGAGCGCACCGGACTCGCGCCTCCGCTTTCCACGGGACTCCCCCGCCCGAGTTCTCCTCCCCACCCCCACCCCCGCCCCCGCCCTACCCCAACCCCTTCCCCACTTCGCGCTCGGGTCGCGACCATGACGGAGGAAAGTCGGGGCAAGAGGAGGAAACAAGCCAACCCGAGGAGAAGTCGAGGTAAGCGGCTCGACCGGGGTGGAGGAGGGGGGGGGGCTGTTGATGGATGTGGATGGATGAAGAGCCCTCACGCGTGGCTGTATGCATTTCTTTCAATGACGTTATAACTTTCCGTTTTGATTTCCCTGATGTTTATTGTTTAGAAAGTTTGAAATTTAAAAGGCGGTTGTGCCCGCACCTTGCAAAAACAAAAACAAAAACAAAAAAAAGTGCCTGGCAGTGGTTCGAGACACTTTTCAGCTAATGGCTACTATAAACGTTTGACTAATAAATGACGTCAGGTGCAACTTTGTGCTCATTTATATCAATTTAGCCCGTCTGTAAAATATCAACTTATAAATGATAATTTTGTCAAATGTGTACGCTGTTAGTCATTAAAAAAAAGTGTGTTGTTTGCACAAACTTGCACACAAGTGCACGCGTGGACGAGGTCAGCACGGGCTGGAACACACGCTTGCAAGTCGCCGCTTTAATATTAAAATAAAAAATAATGAAAACGAGACCGGAGCGGATTGAGCGTGATTTCATGCATGACTAAAAAGAGGACTTGAAAATTTTGAAGCACACACATAAACACACACACACACACACACTGGAGTTATATTATAAGTCATGTGGAGGCTATTTGCACATCATACTTTTGATGGTTAAATCCATTAGAGGTCACGCGCAGTGAAAGATGAAAAAAAAAATATGAATAGCGTTTCCAATTGCATTAGAAAAAAATAAGCGGCAAGTACGGCGGCTCCCATCTTATAATGTGGTTTTGAAATTAATGCACTTCTGTATTGACGCCGTCAACCAGCTGATGAAGACTTAGTTCCGGTGCCTTTGTTCGGGGAAGGGGTGGTGGTGGGGGGGTCGTAAATGAACGTAGAGTATGGCCTGCAGGACTTTACATCACAACAGAAATGGACCCCCCCTATACCCCCCCAGTCTTAGTAGCATATCATCTGCTGTTTAGCCAAGCGATTCGCCGTGATGCCCGTAAAGCAACTGAACTCGTTATCAAGGAGTTGAGTAAAAATTTTATATTAGGGGATCCGCGGATATGAGGAGATGCTTTATTCCAGACAAATTCAAGGAATTAAGTGCGCGATTGTTTGTCGCTGATCTGACGCATCACCGCCGGCTGTTTACTTCTACGACGCACTTTATTTAAGTCCCCCTAATTTCACTGTGAGCGTCGCCTGACTGTGAGCATCGACACACACACACAATTGACAGGCAGCCACCTTTGACCCTCACGTCACAGTTTGGCGACCGACTGCGCTCAATTTGGCAGACCGACAAACGTCGCAGACACGTCGGAGCTGTCATCGGATAAAAAGGAGAGCGGGACACGCTTAGCACGCGACAGACGTGAAACAACCGGGTTGTTATATTTAATAGGACGTCTTCAAAGTATCATCGGGCCCCGCTTTAAACGTTCCCCCCCCCCACGGTCAGTAATCGCCTCGGCTGTCAATGGTAGGCGACGGTGCCGTGACGCCAGCGTGTAAATGCGCTTGGCCGCGGGGCGAGCGTTAAGGATCCTTGATAAAACCGAACGAATCTGGCAGCTCGCGACTCTCGGGGCGGCGATCCGCGGGAGTCTTTCCAAACCAGAAGAGGGGAGAAAAACCGACGCGAGGCCAGGATTTTCCTTCTTCCGAGGCGCCGATCCGTTGCGCCGTCGGCTGTCCGCCCCTCCAGTAAAACTGTCAGTGGCGAGCAGTATCGAGAAACCTGAGGAAATTAGCGCTCTTTTTGTGTTTTGGCACAGGTGGAGCGGTTTTGAAAGGAGGACTTCTCCACGATCGGGTCCAAACCGACGCACATTTTTTTTTTTTTTTTTTTTTTTACACGAGTCACGATAACATCCATTTTGCTACGGAGATAACGCCGCCAGATGTCGATGTAACCGTCAAACATGACACGGACACGCCGTCGGCGGAAAATCTCTTCGACGTCGAACATCTTAATAAAAGTGAATATCCAAAACAAAATCTTGTTTTACCACGGCGGCAATTGAACGCAAATTGGCATCCAAGTCAGAATATGGTGTCGTTTATCTTCGACAGATGCGAACGCAGTACTTAAGGCATGATTATCGCAAATATCTGTAGAAAACACACTTGTAGGCCGTGGCTACGAAACAAGTGAAAAAGCGCAAGTGCGCCTCGTTGTACGGCATACTACGATATGCGTTCATACTCTCAAAATGTCACATCGGGGACGTCACATAGATCGGGGACGGGCTGTAGTTGATGTACGTCGGTTCCTCGATTCACGACGTTTTCGCCAAACTATAACGCAAATTTTTCTGTCAGGGAGAAAGGATGTCAAAATCTCTCACTAACCGGCGCTATTGCATTTCTACTCGTTATATACTTGTTCTCATTCTCGGGCAGAATGCGCACATCTCTGAAACTTATTTTCTAGGAAATTTTTACAAAAAGAACCGTCTGTTAAAGCTCAAGTGAAAATCAATCTTTGACGTCTATAGTCGTCAATGGCAGCGATGGTATCAAAGAAAAACTTACGTTCAACACGAGTGAATCATTTTTCAAAATAATGGATGCGCGTGAAAAAAAATATGACATTGACCATATTTGGACATGATTTTCTGCCCGACACCGACGACGTGAAAACCAACACGAAAAACAAACAGATGCGAAGCAGGGAGACGACGGAAAGCAAACCGAAAAATAAAACAAAGTCAATAAAACAATCAAATGAAAAACAATAAGCGTGTCACGAACAGAGCACGGCAATGTACTGTTACGCCGCCCGCGGCGCAAACTAGTTCACTGTGCGTCATTCGTGGCCTTGAGATGTTGAACGCGGAACCACATAAATCGTCTTCTGAGGGATGTCGTGCTTTGGTTGCCGTTTTAATTTTAAATTACATTTGGGGGGGGGGGGGGATGTCTGTCAAAATGTTGTAAAATGAGATAAGCATTATTTGGGAAGTTCACACAAATGTGGGTGTTTTTAAAAATGATATCATCCCCCGCAAAAAATATGCCGACAAAAGGCGTCGCTAAAGCTAATTATGCCCACAAAAATTGTGGAAGATGGCGTGACAATTTTGGAAAGAAAAAAAAAAGAACCGCATATGGGTGTTATTTAAAATTTGTAACGATCGTTTTCGTGAGAAGTAAAACGTCAATCTCGTTCCATTCTGCTCTCAACAGTGAGATGATGAACGGTACGTAAATCATTTGTTTGATGAGCGGCACAAGAAAACACGGTCATGCGGCAGGAGAAGCCGCGCTCACTTCCTGCTGTACTTTGGGTTTTCCGTGTCTGTCACACTTTTATATATTCAACAAAATTCTGACTTTGCAGCTACGTTAGCGATACGTTCCTCTTTCATTCTGATTTATGTACACATTTTCATACAAATATTCAACAAAATCTACTTTGCAGCTACGTTAGTCTAGGGTAGCGATACGTTCTTCTTTCATTATGATTTATGTCCACATTTTCATACAAATATTCAACCAAATTCCGACGTCGCAGCTATGTTAGCCTAGGTTAGCGATACTTTCCTCTCTTTCATTCTGACTTATGTACACATTTTCATACAAATATTCAACAAAATTCTGACTCTGAAGCTATGTTATCCTAGGTTAGCGAAACTTCCCTCTCTTGAATTCTGGTTTATGTACAAATTTCATACAAATAATAAAATTGTGACTTTGAAACTACATTAGCCTAGGTTATCGTTTCTTTCAGTTTGACTGATATACACATTTTCATACAAATATTCAACAAAATTGAGTGTTTGCAGCTCCATTAGCGTAGGTCAGCGAATCTTTCCTCTCTTCCATTCTAACGTATATACACATTTTCATACAAATAAACAAAATTGTGACTTTGAAGCTAGGTCAGCGATACTTTCCTATTTCATTCTGACTTATATACACACATTTTCATACAAATAGTAAACAAAAGTGTGACTTTGCAGCTATATTAGCCTAGGTTAGCGATTCATTCCTCTCTTTCATTCTGACTTATGTACACATTTTCATACAAATATTCAACAAAATTCTGACTTTGCAGCTATGCTAACCTTGGTTAGCAATACTTTCCGCTGTTCCATTCTGAACATATATAAACATTTTCATACATATACTATTCAAAATTGAGACTTTGAAGCTACGTTAGCCTAGGTTAGCGATTCTTTCCTGTCTTTCATTCTGACTCGTGTACAAATTCAGGTTATGTCACCAGCGTAGGAAAGCAAAGGCGTTGTAAACTTAGGACACTCCTTGGCCTATCTTTTAAAGATAAACATTGATTTAAAAAAATGAGAAATTAAGGATAATTTTAATCTTGCGATGGCTCACAAAAAGAACCGCATTTCTGCGGTTGCAATAACAACAACGTCAGTCGATCAAGTTTGGCGTCGTGGGACTCGTCTATTGGCACTCGGCGTGGTAGTTGAAAGTCGCGCGGGACGGCCGTCAAACAGACTCGATAACGATGTCACAAAATCTTCGCCGGCTAATTTATTGAGCTTTCCTTCCACTTAACAGCGACGGTTGGCGTTTTTTAGGCAACTGTAAAACTGTAGGGGGAGCCCTGGAGCAACTGTACATGTCCGAAGGGATGTCACGTTTTCATTACAGTTTGTTTAATTAAATAAACTCACCAAAACAATGTTCATGAAATGCTATTAAAATGAGAATTTTTGCTCAAGTCACACACACGGGGGGGTTTACACAAATCCCCCAAACTCCCATTAATTTCTTTGTTTGTTTGCTTGCTTGTTTATTAATACATGGAAAGCGACATTTAATGAAATGTTACTCAGACAAATTTTGGTTGAGCATTCAAATGCTTCAAGTCTTTATGAGCGCTAAGATTTATATTTATAAGTATGGATACTAAATGGTCTTTTGGATACTTAAAAAAAAAAAAAAAAAAAAAAAATCAGCATTCTCTCGACACGAAAATGTCGGCTCACGTAAGGCCATAATGTCAAATCATACTTGAAAAATTACGTGGCCGAGACCATAAAGAGAAATTGTGAAACATTAATGACAAGAAAATGACACACGGCTGTGAAATTATTTAAATTGGACAAGAATTCACCACTTTAGCTAGAGCGAGCGTAAAAAAGAAAAAAAAAAAGAAGCTAAATTGTATAAGTTTAGATAAAAGGCCAAAATGCAATTTTAAAAAAAAAATACTTTATTTATTTACAAAAGGGCTAGTGTGGGTATATTCTGGGATGAGAATTTATTAAATTTTTCCGTCATTTTTAAATGTCTTAAGTGAAAAAATGAATGCATATCCTTCATCCAATTGCATAAATGCCGAGGTCGTCACGCTTTATGAAAACACCAACAAAATAAGTCCAGTTATTGCGATACAACCTTTGCAGATTGTTGTGATGGATGACTGAGAATTTTATTGCTATCTGTGAGGTGGAAACGAGTTTGTGCTATGAGGCAAACGTTACGCGGAAGGTTGAAGTCAGAAGATTGTGACTTTCTTCTCAAGTTTGACTTCATTGTCACAGTATTGCAACCCTTGCCTTGGAGAAAAAAAAATTAAAAAAAATCTGTATTATTCAAGATTGCAGCCCCTCTCCTGAAAAAATACTTTTTTTCTTTTCTTTTTTTTTCTAAAAATATGACTTCCACCATAAGATTGGAGCTTTGTTTTGCAACTTTTTCCTTTGGAAAAAAAAAAAAAAAGTCATATGATTGCGATTTAAAAAAAAATATATACATTACTTTTGAAAGTGACTTCTCCCAAAAAAAGATTGGAGAAGAGAAGAATTTTTTCCTCATCAAAAAAATAAATAAATAAATAAATAAATCCATGAGTTTGATACTTTTACTTATTTATTTATTTTACCTCAAAAAGATACAAATATACTCATGAGATTGCAACTTTTGTCGGGCATGGAAAAAGGAAAATACCTTTTGATTATGCGGACTTTTGTCTCGAAAATATACAACTTTATATATATATTTTTTTTATTTTAAAAATAAATCCCATCCGTCCACGGGAGCCGGGGCGTTTTATGCAGATGCAAACTGGGCTCGCGGAGCCTTGCCGGACGCTCTCTGCCCACTTTGAAAGTTTTCGCCGCGAGTTAACGGCAACGCTCCTCACGTGCGGCCTTCACCCGCGTTGGCTCAACCTCGGTCGCCAAAGACTGCGCACATCTTTTTCCGCCGTCTCCTCTCCGAAGGCCTTTGAAGCGGATGAAGGCTCGCGTTACTCGTTTAACTCCTTTTCTGTTGTCTGTCGAAAGAGCCTCGTCGTGTTGTTGAGCTGATTTGTCTTTTTTTTTTTTTTCGAAGGGCTTTCGCTCTCCTCTTCTCGGTTGCCTCGCTCCCTCTTTTTGTTCTTTTTTCAAGTGCCAATTTATTTAAACTCCTTTCCCCTTTTCTTCTTTCGCCTTCATTGATTTCCAAACCCCAGTCTTTGTGTGCAGCTGGGGCCCAGCTGTGTGTCTTGCGACGGTGTGTGTGTGTGTTTGTGTGGCTTTTTCTGGCACATTGCTGCCACAGTGAGCATAGCGCACTGTACACACAAAGGGCCCCAGCCACAAAAAAAAAAAAAAAAAAAAAGGGGGAAAAGTTTGGAACAAGAGAGACCGACATGCTTGTACTGTAACAGCGCAGCGGGCCGGCTCGTTTGCATCAGCGCTCCGGGATGAGCGAGACGGCAGCGGGGAGCGCTGGCACCACGGTTTATTAGCGGGAGACGTTTTTTGGAGGAGCGTCAGAAGCGGCGGGTGTGGGAGGGGGCCACCGAGGGGGGAAGCAAAAGACGGGGATGATGACAGAGGTGGGGAGCTGATGCGGTTGACAGAGTCGGAGACGGGAAAAGCGTTTACTGGGCGTGAGAAGATGGCACCAAAGAGTGCATTTCGCCACAGAGTAGGACGGTTCCGACAGGGTTTGGCATTTTTCTTGTCAAAAATACTTTTTGGGAACAACTACTCCTCGGTTTACGGTGCTCGTCGTGACCTACGAGGGGTCTGTCGGCCTCACAACCGCTCGTTTTTACGTTAGTTCCACTTATCACGAGTCTCGTAGGGGAGGTCCTCGGTTCCAGCCAACGAGTTTGTTCCAAACGGGCGAGCAGCGGGCCCAAACGATACGTCGAATAACTCAAATAATTTCATCGCAAAATAATAATAAAATGCCGGAGCGAGATTTTTTTTTTTTTTACGCTGATCATTTTTCCACACGGACTCATGTTACCATCGACTCACTCACCACTTCATGTGGATACGAGTTGCCGCAACGGCGGCGAGTCAGGAGCAGAGAGTGCATTCAAAACAAAGTCCAGAGTTTGGGATCGTTCCAGTGGAATAGGGGGAAAAAAAACAAGGGAGAGAAAAAATGTCAACGGCAAAACAGAACTAAACAGCATGTGCGCAACCAGCCAACAAAAATTAGCGATGTTTGCTAATTTGATATAGCCGACCACTGCTAGTTACGCTGTGTTGTCATGCTCTCAAGTGGTCAAGATTAGAAACTGCTGGCAGTGCAATTTCAATTGCTTTGGTTAACAAATGATGACAAACACGTAATTAGCACATTAAAACAGCAGCTACTAGTGCGGCCGCAACTGACGCCCGGGCAGTCAACATCCAGGCGACTAGCTAACGATTAGCCGGCTCACAGCCAGCTGCTAAACTGAGCGTACAACGACCAAAATCTACACACGCACACATTAGCTTACTTCCTGTTTTTCATTTGATTGTTTCAATTTTATGGCAAATGTGTTTTTCATACACATATTTACTGTTAACTATGACTTTACAACTCCACTAGCCTCGGTTAGTGATAGTGACTATAGCGCTGGGCTCAGCAACCTTTTTGAGGCCGAGGGCTACTTCGTGAGCGCCGGTCGTATGGCCGGCCTACGTGACCTGTTTGCGGCAAATTTCAGACTACGTACGTAAAATATTTTTGTTTTAATTTATTGTAGTAAAGGACATTACAGGTATTTTAAAAATGTAATTCACGCAAGCAAGTCCGATTCAGAATTTAAAGCACAAATAACAGTAACAATTTGTGGCCTATGGTATTTTTAGAACATACCTCGCAGGCGCCTTATATGGTCCTCAGGGGCTAGCGTTCGCCCGCGGGCACCGCGTTGGTGACCCCCTGCTATAGCGGATTCCGTTTTACAAACTCGAGCCGCAACTGCTGTCAGCCGCAGCTCACGGCCAGACACTGATTTGCGGATGTCGCACGTCACCACGCAAAGCCCCGCCTCTTTAAGACAAGAAGAGTGTTTACACACTACAATACATTTGTCATGTCATTATCCAAGCCGCTTATCCCAGCAAGGGTTGTGGGAAAGCTGGAGCCTATCCTCGCTTCGGGCGAAAGGCAGACGACACCCTGAACTGGTCACCAGTCAGTCGCGGCATCACTGAGCGGGAATCGATCCCACGTTGCCTGCACTAAAGGCAGGGCTGTGTGTACCGCTACACCATCAGTGACTCCCGCAATACATTTAACCCATTCATGGGCAGGGGGGCAATTTTTTCTCTTATCGAGATAAAAGTCTCCGAACAGGCCAGAATCAAGGAAATAGCGCTTTCCCCCCCCCCCCCCTTTATGGTTAAGTTATATGACAACTTTACTCATTTATAATCTCGTCCCAAAAATGGGACAGTTTTCTTAGCAGATCGTCCCAAAAACCAGAATCTGATTAAAACACTTAAATATTTTGATGAACTGAAGGATATAATGCGTGAAAATCGTGATGTCCCAAAAATGGGACGCTGGCCACGAATGGGTTAATGCTTGCAATTTTCTCACGTTGGAATCATATTTACGAATGCAGTTAAAAAGTTTTCATAAGTTTGTTTGAAGCGTGTAGAGGGGATTGTGTCAAACTCATTTTGGTACAGATTTTGACAACAAGCACGGAAATCTAGATTTGGCTTTGCGGGCCACATGAAATCATGTGGCGGGCCGGATCTGGCCCCCGGGCCTTGAGTCTGACTTCTGCGGTCTAGCGGGTTCTGGAATATACAACCCCCCCCACCCAACAATGAATGGGTGATTACTGTACTCATTATTTTATATTCGGGCCTCAACAAGTAGCTGCAAACTGTCTCCGCCGCGAGTTGTCATGGTAGTAAAAGCCGTTGTCACGCTCGTTTCCACGAGACAAACCGTTGACCCGAAACTGGACGGACAAGCTCGGCTTACGAGAGAGGGGTTGCTTGTTCTATTTCATTTTTTTTTTTTTTTTTTTTTTTTCATGACATAAATGACTGAGTTATCCGGGGGTCTACTTAACGAAGCCATCGGCAGCCGGTCCAGGAACTAGCCCGGATTTAGCGATTCCCTCGTTGGCGGCTAAACAAAGCTGGGGGGGGGGGGTCCCGTCGTTTCACGCTGCGCTCGCGTCACGCTAGCAACGCAGCCGACGCCGCCGCTAGCGTGTCCCGTCTCGCGCGTCCAGACAGATCGGGTTTGAGCGTTTCAAATCGTACCGCCGCGAGCCCGAGCTAATCTTCGCGCTTCCTCATTTGTCGTTTAGCGCCGTCTCGAGTGTCGCGCCGCTCGGGCGTTTGATCCCAGATCTGCGCCGCGCAGACGGGGAATCCCTTGATTGAGTCCCTCTGCTATTTTTCACATGTTTATTCAATTACGTCTCATCAGTCCCATGTCTTCCCGTGCATTCCTGCCGCGTGGCTGCCACACTGTCCATCCGGTCCAAGGAGGAATTATTCGGAAAGATTTACAGTGCCAGTGCGGGATTAGTGCATGTGAAAGCAGTTTTCCCCATAATTGCCCTCTCATGACATTTTTGGAAGTTACAGTCGTACATTACATCCAAATATCAGTGTGGAATTTTGAAACCGAGATAACTGGCCGGCGAAGTTCATCCCCACGTCTAAACAAAAAAGCACGCAACGGTGAACGCACGAGGCTACCCGGGCTCACGAGTTGTGCGCGGGCGAAACTAACCAACTTATGCATTTCTATTTTCACATCAAAGGAAGGGATGATTGGACAGACGTCAGTTTTGGTCTCATAATCAGAATTATTAGCGCTTTCTTTGTCATTGTGCTGGCACGCTCCTTGCCCTTAGGTACTATTTCGAACACCCCCCCCCCCACTCCCACCCCCAACCATTTGCCCCCCCCCCCCCCTTTGTGTGCAGACATCCTGGAGATTGCGTGTTTGATATGCTGCACATGTTCGACAGAAGAAAGAGCTCCAAAGTCTCCACTTTGGGGCGCGATTGCGCGCACAATTTATAGATATGTGGCGTTTTATCACGCCTCAAATTAAATTTTGCAAACGCCACTTCAGCCGGCACGTATTACCCAGATGGGCGGTTTTGGAGGCCTCCGCTTAAGGTTGAGCAGGAAACAAGAGAGAACAGGAATCAAGGCGTTTTTGGCGTAATATCGCGTCAAGATGTGCAGTCGGGCCACGTTTTCATTTAGTCGGAAATCATACAGAATGTCAACGCTATGTTCAAACGATGTACAGAACATGTCACACCGCTCATTCTGAAGCTCAACAAAAATTTAAAATGTTCTCGGGACACATTCAGATAAACACCAATTTGGTCTTTATTCAAACTACCGTGCACGTTTTCGCAATGTTGGACGTAAACCGGAGTACCCATAGAAAAGCCAAGCAGGAAGGCCGGGAGCTGGATTTCAAGGCAAGATGGGGACACCCGCGGTGCCACCCCAGTTCTGTAGTCATTTATGCAATTTCAATTTTTAATTTTTCAAGGAGGTGGCACGGTGGGCTCAGCTGGAAAGCTCACAGTTCTGAGGTCCTGGGTTCAATCCCACCAGTGTGGAATTTGCATGTTTTGCCCGTGCCTACGTGGGTTCTCTCCGGGTACTCCAGTTTCCTCCCACATCCCAAAAACATGCAACATCAATTGGACACTCTAAATTGCCCCTAGGTGTGATTGTGGGTGTTTGTTTGTCTCGATGTGCCCTGCGATTGGCTGGCGACCACTTCAGGGTGTACCCCGCCTCTTGCCCGTTGACAGCTGGGATAGGCTCCGGCACTCTCCGTGACCCTTGTGAGGATAAGCGGCTAAGAAAATGGATGGATGGAATTTTTCAAGTACTGCTCTAGTAACAAGGATGAATTTTATCATACTCAACCCTGTGGAAGATTTTCCAAATTTTATGGATCAGTCTGTCCCAAAAAAATAAATAAAAAATAAGAAGATGGCTCTTAAAATCGTCAACAACAGGGGGGGGGGGATTATTTTTGGATTTTTTTCAGATTGAAAGAAACATTTTCTTATTTTCTTGTTGGACAATGACTGGTTCATCTTAGTCAGCTAGATCTGACAAGTATTTGTAATCCAGCCATCCATTTTTTTATCCGCTTATCCTCACAAGGGTCGCAGGAGTGCCGGAGCCTATCCCAGCTGTCAATGAGCAGGAGGCCGGGTACATCCTGAACTGGTTACCAGTCGCAGGGCACATCGAGACGGACAACAGTTGCACTCACAATCACACCTAGGGGCAATTTAAAGTGTCCAATTAATGTTGAATGGTTTTTTTGGGGGGGATGTGGGAGGAAACCGGAGGGCCCAGAGAAGACCCTCGCAGGCACGGGGAGAACATGCAAACTCCACACAGGCGGGTCCGGGATCAAACCCGGGACATCACAACTGTGAGGCCAACGCTTTCCAGCTGTTCCACCGTGCCCAAGTATTTGTAATATTTTGTCCAAATACTAACGACAGTCATGCACTTTCATAGTAATCCACGTGATTCTGGCTGATTCATGCTGGCACGTGCAACACGGCGATGCGCCCTAAAATCAAATGTTATACAAATCGCTACGCGGAAATGGTTTACTTTTGTGTAAAGCTACATGAAATGGCAACAGAGGGTCTCGCGCAAGCTAGGACCACGACATTCGGTGGGTTAGCCGCCCTCTGGCTGAGGGGAACGCAAGGCATGTCAGAAGCTTTTTTCTTCTTCGTCATTTCCAATCAAAACAAAGGTGCACCCGGTTATTTAGTTGCAAATTCAACAGAAACGTAAACCATGCGTACATTAAAGACTATTTACACATTAGCGCCTTTCAGTAAACGCAGCATGTCATTAAATTGTCATAAATCTCAGGTCGTAAAGGGCTGCCTGCCATATCCATGCATTAAGAAAGAAAACAAAGTCATGTCAGTCAAGGCACAAAATGTGCCAGTTTTGTTCTCCTTTGGTAAATTGCATAAAAATGTAAACCGTAACTTAGACGTAACCCCCCAACCCTTTAAAAATGAACGCATATGGCGTGCCAGTCTAAAAAGGGTACATTTTGACAACACATTCATATTTTATTTCAAAGCACTCTTGGCATATTATTTCATAAACATTTTTATGTAGTACTAGTATTAATATGCAATCGATCCCAAAACCCCTTCAGGTACAACGCCGCTCCACTTTATGCACGTATGATGTGAAACTAATGACAACCATGAACAACAAATGACAAAAGGGATTTTTATTCCTGACATACTATATGCATATTTTTTCCATTTTGTTTTCAGCTCATTGGGAATTTTATTATTATCTTTATTAAATGCGATAGAAAAAAAAAATACTCCAGAACCACATGTGCTTTGAAGTGATTGCAAAATATGTTGTTTTCAGACATGTTTGATGACCTTCCCCAAACGATCGCCCGTATCGTGTCTCACAAAGGCAAAAGCATTTTTGCGGCAGCCATTGCTTTTTATTAATCAGTGTGCAGACTTATCTGCATTGTTGTTGTAAAATGATAAATAAAACTGCATAAAAGTATGTTTCACCTGCCAAAAAAAAATAAAGATATACAGGGAGTCCTCGGGTTAAGATGGTCTCTACCTAAGAAGTTTGAACTTTACATCGCCCATCCCCGTCCGCCATTTTGTCTGGCTAATGCTTTGTGCGTTGGGAGTATCTTTGCGTTTTTTGCCCTCCTTTTTGGACATTATCGCCCCAAAGAAGAAAGCCGTGTCTTTTAGCAATGCTCCCACAGCCAAAAGAAAGTCCATTACCATGGAAACGAAGCTCAAGATCATAAAAAGATGGGAGAAAGGAGAGACGGCAACGCCACCGAGGCTTCAGTCGCTCGTCCGTGGTGACATTTATTAAAAGACAAATCCCGCATTTTAGCGCATGTGAAGGGTTCCGGTCCTACGTCGGATACGATGATCGCAAAACGAGGTTCTTTGGTACTTGTCGAGATGGAGAGGATTGAGGATTGAGGACCAGGTTCCTTTGCGATAGCTAAGCACAGCCACCCCTCCTTTTTCCTCCATCCACCTCTCAGCAGTAATACTAATAACTATGTCATCTTGTTTATTTCAATCTATTTGTTATTTTTATGCAAATTATTTTGATGCAAATTCTGAGTTTAATGATGGAGTCCGACTTAAGTCGAAATTCACATGAAATCGCTACTGTGGGAACGGATCTCAGACGTAGACCGAGGACTCCCTGTCGTAAAAAGGGGTCAACTAAAATAACTGCAAATACCAGAATGTCCTCCCCCCCCTTTCTACTTTTCTTACAGGGAAAACTGAAAAATAACATATACAAATACAGTAACACTGCTCAAAAGTTTGACGCTGACTTGAAAATGTACTTTTTTTTTTTTTTTTTTTCAACAGACATTTTTTCCCCTCAGGATTGTACTCAGTTTTTGTTGCCAGCAGTTAAGACTTTAATGACCGCGTTGAGTTGCTTCGACGGGACAGTCAAGTTACACGGTTGTCCGCCGTCTACTTTACACCGCAGCAAAAGTGTGAATCTTATGAAAAGATCTCATAAAATGATGCATTTTAAAGAAAATGTGAGGAGTCGTGCTCAGTTTTGGGCCTGACTACATCATTTGACTGTGTACGTTCATAACACGCCGGTGCATATTTCCAATAACTTGGACTGACTCCCTCATGGGTGAAACCCCCCCCCCCCCCACCCCACCTTTCTCGCCATCTCTCTCCCTGTACCTGTAATCACCTGGTACAACCTCTGCTTGACCCGTCATCCCCTAAATATACACACACACACACACACCTGCAAGGGAGTGAACACATTCCAGCTCGGATAAAAATATGCATGCAAAAAATTTTCTTCCACCTGTAATAGATGAATAACGCCAATCTGCTTGAGATTATTTTTTTCCTTTTTGTGACCTTCATGAGCAGCGCAGCCGCTCGTATCATAGTATGGGTCACTGCATATTTAGCTTACTGTAATTTCTCGAAAATAATGCGCAAATTTTGCACAAAAAATATTATCAAAAAGTTAAGAGCGCATTATATTTAGGTATCGATGAAAAATAAAAATCACATTGTATAGTTGTATCCAGTTACATAGAGTGGTTAAAAAAAAAAAAGTATACATACAAATTTTGATATGATATTCGATGTCTTATGTTACACATTTATATTTATTACGGTAATGTGCGCCCCCAACCTGGTTTTGGATTTTACGATCGTTAGCGTAGCATTCTTGTTGCTACTGCACCAAAGATCAGAAACGAATGCCTGTGATTTTGTTTAAAAAAAAAATGTCGCCCGCAACGGCTAGTTGTGAAGCCGCTTTTAAAAGAAACGTGTCATCACTCGGGCCGATGACGCCGCCAACCCGGAAGTAGCGCCGCAGTCCGAAACGACGCTAGCTTGCCTCTATGGCGTCAGGTGGGTATAAAAACAACGTGAGCTCAAACTACGTAATACGAGCGCCATGGGCACAATAATTGTCAACTTTGGGGGTGCGCATTATACTCGAGAAATTACGGTGATTCCTAAACTCACTTTTTCTTGAATAAGAGCAGTTGAACTGGTACTGTAATACCTTGCAACATAACCCCCGCCATAGCCGAAATCTGCAAAGTAGTGACCATATATTGATTTTATTTATATATATATATATATATATATATATTTTTTTTTTTTTTTTTTAAAGCTTCATGAATAACAGCAATACCTTATGCATGTGATGTGGTAGTATTGTGTGACTTGCGGTCGCCGTACCCACACTGAATCTTTGACTGTTTGCGTGTGACTTTAAAAGGTTTGGGCCTGGCCTGTTACGGGATATCGAAGTTACACACAGGAAGGACAAGATACCCAACATGTAACGAGAGAACCATACCAAACGTATCACATTGTTACGGAATTAACGAAGAAGTTTGCTATTGCGACCCTAATCGGGATAAGCGTTCTTGAAAATGAATGGATGGAAATTTGCTCGATAGGATAGGTTAAGGTTCAGATTAGAGTGGTGTACGATTCCAGGAAAACAATAATTCCACATCTTTTCCTGTCTGGAAACAGTAGGGCGTGTTCTACGGGGACACGGCAGCCAATCACAGCGCAGCGACACAGAATCACCTAAACCAGCATGACTACGGTTTGAATACACGATTGCTCTAAAATGAAATTGCAAAAATGATGGTTCCATTATGGCCGGCGCCTTCGGGATTTTTTAGTTTTACATATTTACACAAAAACATGAAGTTTAAACATCAAAATTGATCTTCGGTGGCTCTATGATGACATCTTGCGTTGAAAGAAAGCTTCCGGTTGCTTTTGTTATTCACCCGATCCTGTTGGAAGTGCTTCGACCCGTTTTGGACCAGGGACCGGTGACCAGTCGCACGCAGCGCACATATAAACAAACAACTAAATACATCGATTAATAATTGATATTCTACTGTATACTTTTTTCCCCCCAAACAGTCTCACATGTTTGCAATGTATAGCTACAGTGTAGCAGTGGGGGGGGGGGGGGCTTTTAATTTAAAAATGAAGCACCGATACCCGAAAATGAAAGGGCGAGGAGGCCCAATAACATTTCCGAGGTTTGTACGAAATCCATTTTTTCCATTTTGTGGCCGACTTTGGTATCTCGGCGGGGGAAAGCGCATAGTTGTGATTATATGGTGTGTGTGTCCAACGTTGCTGGAGGGATGGAGAGTAGGGTAGTGGAGGGCGGGGGACTCATAAGACCACCGGGCAACATATCAGAAAGAGGAAACGTCATCTTTAAACGAGTCGTTGAGGTGCGAATGGGTCCAGGTCTCAAAATGAGACGCGGACGCCTGAGTGCCACTTTCATTTCTTTGTCCCCTCCCCTTGCAGTTTTGTACTTTTACAGCATTTCTGCTTTTAATCTTTGCTCTCTCCCCCCCCCCCCCCCTTCTTTTGTCATCCATTTAAATTTGTCTCGATCCTTGCCATACGCATCGGCTCTCCTGGCTCTCGTCTTCGTCGTCATATTTCCAATTTCATCGGATTTTTCTCCTCATTATCGACGCTCCCCCCCCCCCCCCCCCCCGCCCAGTCAGCTCAGGTCTCCTCGGTCCCTGTCCCGTCGCCATCGACCCCCCACCCCTCGTCCCACTGAGATCGCACGCTGCTCCCCCCCCCCCCTCCCCGAAACCACTTCAAACAGCGCCATCAAAGCCCCGCAGGCAGCCAGCCAGCCAGCCAGCAAGGCAGCAAGTCGGCCAGCCTTCTGCTTCGACTTAAAATTACTGTCGTCCCAGTCGCGAGGCTGCTTTCCTCTTCTGATACACATCAAAAGATCCTCTTAAACTTTCCAAGTTTGAAAACCTTTCCTCTTGTCGAGTCGTTCTTCGACGGGGCTTTCGTCCGTCCTCGCGCTCCCTCCATCACTTTCTTCGAGCGGGCCGCTAATGGCAAGCACGCGTCGTCTTGTGAAGTTTTGCTGCCCTGTGCATTTTTCCCCAATGACTTTAATTAGATTCTATTTAAAGACAATTGCCTGGCCTGTGCGAGCACAACACACGCACACAACTCGATTGAGTCAAAAGCGATTGTGACTCAACGTTTAACGCAATATGAAGATGATTTTCAAATCAGAACATCGCGACCGTAAAAACTTAAACGTGTATGCGCTCATACACGTAGTCACTCATACACAGGCCATTAAAATGTGACTAGGAAAAGATGTTTAGAATTATTTATCCATTCATCCATTTTCTCCACCGCTTATCCTCACAAGGGTCACGGGTAGCGCTGGAGCGTAGTATCCCCGGTGTCAACGGGTTGTAGGCGGGGTACATCCGGAACTGGTCGCCAGCCAATCCCAGGGCACATGGAGACAAACAGCCGCACTCACAATCACACCTTGGGGCAATTTAGAGTGTCCAATTAATGTTGCATGTTTTTTGGGGGATGTGGGAGGAAACCGGAGTGCCCGGAGAAAACCCACAAAGGCAAAGGAAGAACATGCAAACTCCACACAGGCAGGGCCGGGATCGAACCTGCGACCTCAGAACTGTGAGGCCAACGCTTTATTAGCTGCACCACTGTGCCACATTTAATTATGCATTTATTTATCTGGGTTAATGACCCTTTTAGAATAAAGTTGGATATTTAGGAGAATTTTTTTTGTCATAAACCGTGAAAATATTCCATGTCAAAATTTGACTAGAATAATGCCATTACCTCACCGGGAGAAAAGTTATAAAACAAAAGGAAAACAAATCACGCACGCGGGTAAAGGCAAGGAATTAAAAAGGGAGTAACGATAATACACTGAAAATACTGAGTGTCAACATTTTATGAGTGAAATCATTTCACGAAGTTATAAGAAAAACAAGTATTTTAACAAAAAGCCACATTTGGAGTGAATTAAACATTTAACAGAATTAAGTCAAAATGTGATTTTATTATGATTTCACATGAATAAACCTATAACAAAAATAATGAGTTTTTTTAATATGCAATTAATATGAAGGTACGACAATACAGTAGATGAGGAAAAATTAATGAGAAGTCAGAGTACAAAAAAATGAAAATCCATGTTATCTAGTAAAACCCATAAGATTACAAGAATAAAGTTATGATAAAGCTATGGAACTACAAAACAAAATTAATGCCAAGGCATTTCAAAATCCATTG
This sequence comes from Syngnathoides biaculeatus, assembly GCF_019802595.1. NCBI lineage: Eukaryota > Metazoa > Chordata > Actinopteri > Syngnathiformes > Syngnathidae > Syngnathoides > Syngnathoides biaculeatus. The sequence goes on from NC_084649.1 coordinate 25,163,455, forward strand.
TTCCATTTTATGAAACCAAGCCATAGAATTATTCCTTTTTTATGAGTGTTGTCAAAATTGCTTAAAATATATTGATAGTTTTTATTTGCTAAGAAAATGGCAGTCGAAAGTGGTCATTTTACGCAATTTTACAACAAATAATTGATAACATCCTTGGAGGTCGGGGGGACAGACGTGATAAATATCAAAGCTGGTTCGCTGTTGTTAAAAACAACACTTTGAACAAGGTCATGTCCAAGTATTTTCTTAAGATGATATGACTTTTGTTTTCCATCACGTTCCCAAATATTTTGTTCTCGCGATGCTCCCATCTCGTCAGTGTGGCCCTCACAGGCTTTTGTAGGGAGGCCACACGGGCAGTTGAGCCTGGCTGGATGCAATGCCCAGCACGAGCCGCACGATGGCAGCCTTTCTGTACACGAAGCCGCTCAGATCGTTCCAAAAAAAAAAAAAAAAAAAAAAAACCCACAAAAGTCACATGAGGACTGCACTGAAAGTCCCCGTGTTCGTTTTTTTCCTGATCATCTATTGCCGTGTCCCTGCACGCACTCGTTGCAAATCCCCATTGATGTTACACTTAATGAGCACTAAATTGTCCCTTTTTCAAACCTCCACAGAGCTTATTGAAACAAACGTTTGAAAGCGACAAAGGCCAGCGGGATGCATTCTTGCGACTAAAGGCGGCTGCTCTTGAACTAACTAAATCCCACAGTGCATAGCTGTTAAAATAAGCTCAAAGAGACTTTTTCTTTTCTTTTTTTTTTTTTTTTTTAATTCAGCACGCACCCCCGTATTAAAACAACTTCAGAACCTTTTGCGCTTGTCACAGAATGTTTTAATATTCAAAGGGAACCACTATTGTGTCCCCCCCCCCCCTTTCCCCTTCGCTGGCGAGCAAAATAAAGAGCCACATCAGAAAGGCCCGAGCAGTCCCTGAGCATTTTCATGTGTAAAGAAAAAAAGAAAAAGGAGAGGGAAAACAAATTTGGACATGGGATATTTATAGAGTGCAGTGTGAGAGCCTCCGCGATGACGGGAGCCTAATGAAGTGGAGGCTTCGCTTTTGATTCATAGTGCGGTGAGCGCGTGGGTCCCTTTTGTGACTCGCTCGCGCATTCCTGCGTCGGTCCCTCGCTACACGGAAAACCCACGCGGGGCCGCAGGGGGAGGGCGGCGGGCCAAAAGCGCAAACACTGCGACGGCTTCGGCCAAGCCGTCCTGTTTTCGCCGCCGACGGTCGCTCCCGCTTTTAGAGCGGCGGCCAGGTTCTATATTCATAAGGCGCGCGACGCTGCGGGGCGGCGCGTTCGAGCCGCTTGTGGTCTTCCATAAATGTTGATATTGTTTGGATTCCAGTTTATAGGATGCATGATTTTTTTTTTTTTTTTTTTTTTTGCTCAACTCAACCTTTCCCCACGACCTCAGCTGCTCGCAGACAGCGGTGCTCAGCTTTTGTTCATACGGCACACAACTCTGTGGGGTGTGGCCTGCTAAAATTTTGTTTGTTTTGCCGATATTTCAGTCCACAGGATTCAACGCCGTCGGTTTATACTGAGCAGGCAAACCTGTAGCGCCAGTCTCGGGTCCGTGTGATAGCAGTGGCCGGGTCGTCGTCGTGCGGCACACAACATTGTGAGGCGGTTCATTCAACAATTTTGGACCTCCAGAATATTTTTTAGAGTAGTGCAGTTGTCAAAAGTGAAATCATATTAAGCTAACAAAGCCAAACTTTCCTGCCGACCTCGGGTGACCACAGACACAGGTGACAAGGTTCGATTCATATCGCACAAAACTACGGAACTCTATGGGACGATCCATTAGTCAATTCTGGTTCTTCATATTTGTATTTGGAGTGACCAGAAGATTCGTTCCTTTCAACTTCCTTTGCACACAATGCAGCGGTGTGGTCCGTCTGTCAATCTTGGCCGTCCATAACGTTGCTTGCCGTCTTGGTTTACTGCTCTCAATGTATGACTTTAGCCCTGACGACTGAGATTACGCAAAGACAGCGGTGATCAGGTTCTACTCTCGTGGCGCACAGCGCCGTGGGATGGTCCGATCACCAATTGCAATCCTTGATAATGACTTTTGTGTCGTTTGTAAATGTGTTGACAAAATTCAACATGTTCAGTTTGACCAAATCAAACTTTTATGCCAACATGATCCTTGACTTTCGAGCAGTGTGCAGACTGCAGTGACCATGGCCTGGTTCACAACGCTATGAGGTCGTCCATTTCTCAGTCGTGGTATTCGATAATGTCCTCTATACCGTTTGTCGACAGTTGGTTCCGACACATTTTGGGGGACCATGAAGTACCAAGAAGAACTTATTTTAAATCATTGCGGAGACCGAGTTAGCCAAGGTAAAGTTCTAAGTTAAAACCAGTACAGCAAACGTTGATTGTGACTGACTGCTCATCTAGTTAGAATCGCCACAATTACATGTACTCTGTTGTTCTGTTTTGACAAGTTTTCAGCATTTATCTTCAAACCTATCCCAGAATTCAGTTTACGCGGTTTTTATGATACAGTGGAATAGAGCGTCTGCCAGCCGACGACATTTATTCGGGTGCAGTCGCTCTCGTTAGCATTCTCTTCGTCTGTAAGGAATGTCCAGCTAAAAGTGGCTATGTCATGTTTGATATTTTGTGAGACACAAAATTATTTAGTCTCGTCTTAGACCATCCCTTGAAATAGTCCAGTTGGCATTGATTCAATGCTCTGGATGAATGAGAATATTAACGGACCTGATCCTAGCGAAATAGAAAAACTAAATGAATGAGAAATAAGCGACTCCAGATACTTGGGGTCAACAATACAGAGGAACGGAGAGTGTGGTAAGGAAGTGAAGAAACTGGTCCAAGCGGGGTGGAACAGTTGGCGGAAGGTGTCCGGTCTTCTATGTGACGACAGAAGAGCCTCCGCTACGATGAAGGGCAAAGTTTAGAAAACGGTTGTGAGGCCGGCCATGATGGACGGATTAGAGACGGTGGCAGGAAGTAGAACTGGAGGTGGCAGAAATGAAGATGTTGAGGTTCTCGCTTGGCGTGAACAGGCTGGGTAGAATTAGGAAGGAGCTCATGAGAGGGACAGCCAAAGTTGGATGTTTTAGAGACAAGGTTCGATCGAGAGAGCAGACTTCGATGGTTTGGCCACGTTCAGAGGCGAGAGAGTGAGGAAATCGGTAGAAGGGTGACAAGGAGGAAGCTGACGGGCAAAAGGGGGAGAGGAAGGCCAAAGAAAAGCTTGATGGATGTGGTGAAGGAAGACATGAGGACAGGAGATGTTAGAGAGGAAGATACATGAGATTGGCTTAGATGGAAAAAGATGACACGCTGTGGCAACCCCTGCCGGGACAAGCCGAAAGGAAAAGAAGAATCATAGCGAAATAAGTCCACGAGTAAGGAAGAACTTTGATACAGTTGACTCGAGACGGCCGGTACAAAGTCAAAAGGAAGCAGCCTGTTCATTTGAAACGGCACGACTCCGTGCGGAGGGCGGAGCTGGTGTGAGTCAACAAGGTGGGTTATTATTTCAAGCGTCAAAGCCGTGGTCTGCAGGACAGGTAGGACGCGGGTTTCGTAACCCGCCCAGCCGGCGGCGCACAGGAAGCCTCGAAAGGAAGAAGAGTGGCGACCACAAAGGTCGCTGGTGCACCTCCTCGCTTACACCTTGACACTTCTGCGACAAAGACGAAAACTGATTGGGGTTCTTTTTAGGTCGCGAAAATTTGAAGAATCGGTGGACATTTTAACGTCACAAAAGTGTCACGTACGTACAGTCCGTGTTAATACGAGCAAGGAATGGATAGCCCGGGGTTGAAGGTGAAGGGTAACCATGATGAATGACTCTCTCCCGCTGGGGAAAATAACTCTCAGATTATCGCAGATGAGATTTTTTTTCATCTTTATTCGGAACACATGTCGCAATCTCAACATGGCCCAAATAGCTTCTTCAAAGTTCACACAAATAATCCCTTTTTCGTCAGGCGTTCAAGACGACTGAGCCGGTGGCATTTGTGCGCTTTGGGAAGGTTCTTGTACCCAAAATAGCCATCCGTTCATTATCCAAGCCGCTTACTCTCACAAGGGTCACGGGAGAGCTGGAGCAATCCCGGCTAGCTTCCGGCAAAATGCGGACTACACCCTGAAGTGGTCGCCAGTCAGTCGCAGGACGCAAATCGACGCCATCGCTGACCAGGAACCGATTCCACGCTACCCGCACCAAAGTCAGGCATGTGTGTACCACTACATCATCAATGGAAAAAAAAAAAATGACCACTCAGTTGCAAGGCACTTCGCAAACTTGACAGAACCTTCAATCTTTAAAAGGGGAAATAAAGCAAATCAGTTCTTTAACAACGTATCCAATAGGTCATGTGATATGTACTCTATTTTGACAATGTAACGTTAAATCCTCTCATTTAATTGTGTTTTGAGAAGATTTTTTTTTTTTTTTTTAAATCGACAATTACGAATTTTCAGGGGCGCTGCCATTTTCGCGAGTCACATGACCTACGTGAGCGGATGTGACGCGTTACGTGCCGCAAGAACGGCGCGATTACATGAGACACCATTTTATTTATGCCCAGCGCTGGCTTCTCAGATTTATCCTCATCTGATGAAGAAATAGCAGTATCGGTTGATCGGGAAGACGGAGGAATACTTCCATACGCACATGGAAGTATTCCTCTGTCTTCCCGATCTAATGAAAATTCGTAATTGTCGCTAAAAATCTTCTCAAAACACGATTAAATGAGAGAGGATTTGACATCACATTGTCAAGATAGAGTGCATATGACATGACGTATTGGAGACATTGTTCATGCAAACCAGTGGATTTCCCCTTTAACGTCAAGACCCCACACATAATGAAGATCCAGATTTATGCCTTCTGATCTTTTTATGGTGTGTTGTACTCACAACGACCAACACCGCACACAATATAGCCACGGAGCATTCAGACTGCTGGAAAACACGAAGAACCAGCAGTAGCTAGCATAACTGCTACCTTATCTACTAAGTACAGCATACTATTAAAAGTTGCAATCTCTTCTCGTTGTCATTTTCCTGATATTGAAGGAATATAAATAAACATAAACAGACAACCCAAGCAGTTGCTCCTCTTTGTGTGTCCTGCAATATCTTCGTCACTGGCAAGCGTCACAATCGCGGAGTCCGTGGTTGGGCCCAGTTCGACGTTGAGCACACACTGACACAACGATTTTGCGATCAGAAATATTGAATTGCTTTAAATTTACGATTGTTAGCCCAAACCACTGAAAAAAAAAAAAGATGATAATAATAATAATGGCTCAAGTTAATCTTTCGGACAAATCCGCCATCTGGCCTTTGATGACTTTGAAGCGGGTAGGGTGGGACCCAAATTCTGCTCAATCAGTGCTTCACTGATTATGAGGTGAATGAGGAGCCACTGGAAGTTCAGCGTCTTGCTCAAGGACACAGGGACCAATGATCAAACTCACAACCTTCTAGTTGGCCGCCCGGCAGGATGCTACCATTTAGTCGCACTGCGAGGCAGGCTCGTGACTCCAACTACATTTCACGATCTAAATTTAACGACGGTAGTTCCCCATCGCACTCCGCTAAGGTTTGGGGTTATGGTATATTTTTTTGTAATTTGCCAAATTAAGAAAGCAAAAGGCAAACAAAATAGCATCCATCTTTTGCATTTTAAGCTCAGAGGAGGAAGAGATTCCACAAGTTTGGACCACATCCTGAAACTTTTTTTTCTTGACCAAAGCACATTATTGATTATTGATTGACAAATATATGCTCAAAAATGCATAGCACAATTTCAAAACAATGCAAATCCGGAATATCGTTTGATCCAGTGCGGCCGCCGTTCATGACGAAAGCACCCGATTGCTTTTCGCTGCGGCCTCTACGAACCGAATCAAGCTAATTTCCGCCGAAACGATGCGGCCGGCTCACTTTTGCCCCATTTATTTATTGATTTATTTTTGCATGCCCAGCAAGAGAAAATCCACATCGTGTTGGTTTTTTTTTTTTTTTTTTTTTGTGCACGCCCCGCCTTGAAAGTCAGAAAATGCTGCCGCTGCCCCGCGGGTGACAGCAGAGATCTCGGCCGTGGCGGCGGTTCGGTATCGTCTAATGAGCGCGACATCTAAAGTACAGAGTGGCTTCTGCTTTTTTTTTTTTTTTTGTGGGAATGTGTCACAGAGGCATTTTGGCTGTCTTGTTTGTGACCGCCACTTCTGTTTTTTTTTCCTCACCTCTAATACCCGACCGATGTGTCACTCTCTCATGCTCTCTGCTTATCTCACATTTTCTCACCCCTTTCTATCGATAGCGACCTAAAGAACGATGAAATACCCCCAAATTAACCGAATAGCAACCGAAGCTCATGTTTTATTTTGGGTGGGCGCGTTGACCTATCCGGCAGGCCCTGACTGACCCGGCTTGGACTCTCATGTCAACGCGTTTGTGGCTATTATGACATATCATTAGACAAGAATGTCTCTCCTTTCTCTTCTCGTGCCACAGAAATGCTGTATATATATTTAAAAAAAAAAAAAAAAAAAGACAAGAGCTTGAAAACATCACATTCCCACAGGTTAACGTACCATTTTGTGCCGGGTTCTTGCGATAATATAGAAAACACGGACGAGTCGAGTACAAATTGTCGCATTCCGGCGTGGGGCAGCCGCCAAAGAGGACCAACGAGAACACAGCTGCACAAATGATACCCTTTAAGATCATAGTTTGTGTTTTGTTTTGTTTTTTTTGTGCAAATCGCAGAGCCGTGTGAATGAAAAGCAGAAGGGCAATTCATCCTGCTGTTCTGTCACCCTTCTTGCTATTTGCTAAAAAAATAAAAATGAAAAAAAATTCCAAGCGTCACTGCTAAGATGGAGATCAGGTGGGAGGCGTTTGTTCTTGGTTGTGGTCCCCGCCTGAGTCATCGGACCAATGTCAGTCGGCATGTATGACTCGACGGGCGGCCGCAGTGAGTATTTGTCAATGTCATGTTCTGAAATCTACATGTAAAGGATGAAAAATCATTCATTTTCCACGTGTTCAGTCATTTCGCGCGGGCGAGGTGTTCTCCCCGAGTAACCGGGCGAGGCCGGGACGCGCTCGCCTTCCTACGCTTTGGTTTTGTCGAGCGCGTGGGCGCCCGTCACCCTCACGTGGTGAATTATTGAGCCCGAAACGGCGAGGGTTGACTTTCTTCTGACAGCTACGAGGCCGTCACGCTTCGCCTTGCGTTAACTACGCGCAGGCACTAGTTTGAATTTTCGCATGTCGTCAGGATGAGCTGCACTCCAACTCCCATGCATCATATTCTTAGTTATTTCTTGATTTGTGACTAAAGGTAGAATTTGAAAGGAAAACTGATTCATGCATTTTAGCGTTGAGAAACAAAAAAATGACTCAAAATGATTGCTGTAAATATTTCTCAGCTTCACCGTTCAAAGTTTTGGGAGACGTTTTTTTTATTTGGCGTTTTGTGACGCTTCGGGTTATTTTAAACAATTAGCTCGTGTCTTGCCAAACGGTCTTCAGCATTTTTTTTTTTTTTTTTTAGATACATTTCAGATCCATCTTTTTTTGTTGAATATGGAGATTTGCAAAAAAATGAAGATGAAAAGATTTGCTTGGGTTAGGCTCAATTGAAAGAGCGATGGCTCATTTTTAAATAAAGAAACGTTTTCTGTACTTTGTTTGACTTGTCAATATTTTTGTTTAAAAATGCAGTCCAGTTCAAAGAGGCATTAAGCGGGTCTTGAATGCATCTCAATTTTATTTTTTCCTGCAAAATATGCCATTTTTGACAGTGAGGGTAAGCAAAATTCTCGCCATGCTTTTTTTTTTAAAAAAATTTAAATTTAAAAAAGGACAAAAACTGAACATTTTCCAATACATGCTTTTCATTTGACAATAACATTATGCTTGAGGTATATTAGAGGCCACTTGAGCATTAATTAAAAAAAATTGGAGATGTTATTTGTCGAACAATAAAAAGCCAGTTTTATTTGAAGAATAAGTTTGGGATATGCTAAGTGGCATGTTTTTTTTTGTTTGTTTGTTTTTTAAGAGGGTACATTAAAATTTTGTGATACATGCGATGCTTGTTTTTGGACACCAATATAAAAAAATTCTGGTCAGGTTAAAAAATTAGCTCAGTGCTGATTTTCACGTTAGTGTTCTTTAAATTAAAAAGAAAAATTGGAGATACGCAGAGAGTGTTTTTATTTGATAACGACAGCGACATTTTATAAAACTTTGTAAAAATACTGATAAATGTTTCTGCAGTAAACTAAATGGATGTAAGAATTTTTATTAGTTTTAGAGAAGACATTGCAAATGCAGGTGTTTTGTAGAACACCCACATTGTGAACAAAAAAAAAAATTCAAATAGACTGAAGGCTGTTTGGCATCAGTTTCGAAGAGGAAATGTGGAGATGGACGCTTTATGTTGAACTGGGCTGCTTTTGAGTGTGCATTTTTTTTTTTTTTAGGTAATTTTTATTTTTTTATTTGACAAGTCAGCGTAAAGAATTTGCTTCGTGTATGCACAATGGCGCCTCAGGATTTTTTGAAAGATTATTTTATGATGGTATTGAGATACAATACATGCTTATAATAGCGTAGCGAACTTTTGATAAAGGCACATACGTTGTTCAAAGAATTAGCTCAGTGTACAAACAGACTTTCAGACTGGTTTAAACAATGAGTTTGGCTCAAAAACTTTTTTTTTTTTTTGTAATGACAAATTGAAAGGCTTTGACTTGACTTAGTAAGTAAGTAGTACAAGTACTGTTTGCGTTTGAAGGTGCCGGTGGCCAGTGGGGCCCGATTTGTCGCATCTTCACACCCAAAAAAAAAAAAAAAAAAAAACAAGGTAATTTCCGGGCCATTATTGCGCACCACATGATTGCGACGCACGATCACATGTGCAGATTGTAAAATAAATGGCAGCGTGCCGCGCGTTGCCGTCCAGCCGGCCGCTGCCTTCCGGCTCATAAACGATTTCTGCGTATCAAAATGATTCCCCCTTGACCTCGAGTTAAGTCGCTTTTGCTGCGGTTTGGAACTCAAAAGAAAAAGCCGTCCATCCCCTCCATGGTGAATGCAAATTTTCACACTTTATTTATTCTCCTGGCCATCTAGACGGAACCAAATAAACTAGACGGATCACATGCGATCCTGCTTTTTTTTTTTTTTTTTGGTGTTCCCTAAGAGGAAAAAAACTCCATTAAAGTCGAAAAAAAAAAGTGGCCTCTTTGAGGTGCTTTGACATCACGTGATCCGACTCACGGAGCACGAAGCGAGAGCGTTCTTCAAGCGCGCTCTCGTTATGAGTCACGCTCTTCCCCTGCGCACTTTGTTGCATGTTAAATAGCTCGTCTTTCGTGTTGTTTTTGTGTTTACCAGCCATTGCGCGGCCGCTCTCGGGCTGCATGAATTGATCACCGCCACCAGCGACTCCTTTGTACCTTCGCACACAAACTCAAACCTCCTGCGCCGTTCAAAGTGCAAACAAAGGGAGCAGCTATTTGAAGGATGCTCGCGCCATCCAAATAAATAAATCAACAAGGCGGATAATGAAAGCCATGCCGGCGCGGTGCTGCTTCAAATGGGCCGGTGTCATTCACTGTCATAGCGGGGGGAAATTAGAGCCAATTTTACACTAATCCGGAACAGACTCTGTTCTCTTCTCGGGGCCCTCGTGGCGTGCCGCGTCGTCCCGGGGAAAAGTCCTACGGGGTGCGCGGTTGCACCTTGGCTACATTTTCCTCAGCACGCATTCAGACTAATTTCCTGTCTCTTTCGAGCGAGTTAATTCAAAGCCGCGTTAGCCCAACGGACGAGGTGTTCGACGATTTAGACGTTACGCGTCGAGGCAGAGCAGTTTCGAGAGGTCAGATTAGGTGAATGTGGACCAGTTTGCTTGGAAAGAACCGCGGGTGACTCGATGGCTTTGCGACCGAACCGCTTCACAGTATTGAATGCAAATGACGGCGCGACGCACAACAAATCGGATTGTCGGACGGAATTCCGCTTCACAAAATGCAATATTACGTCCGCTCGGATCAACACGGTGAATGAGAACCAGTCGTCCTCTGAAATGAGCTGGTACAAGTTCGCCTGCACACAACAGTTTTGCAGCTAGATCGTCTGTCTGAATTACGTATAAAATGCCTGCGTGACTTTGAGTAAATCTGGTATGCAGCACATTATCGACACATGGTGAAAAAGGGTAAATTAATGCCAGGTTAGCTGGAAATGAGCTTTCATAACTCCTCTATAGGCAGCGGTGCTGCCGCTCAAGGACTCTTTATCCATTTATCCGGATTGGGGTTGCGGGGGCGGCAGCCTCCCCCCCAGCCACTTCGTCCACCGTTTCAAGGGGAATTATGAGACAACTGGGGGACGTATTCTCTCTTACATGTGCTGGGTCATCCCCGGAGTCTCCTCCCGATGGGACGTGCCCAGAACCCCTCGGGGGGGGGGGCACCTTAACGTGATGCCCGCGCCGCCTCATCTGACCGCCCATAATGTTTAGAAGCGAAGGCCAAACCCGGGCGACCGAGCTTCTCACGCTAACGCTAAGGGAGAGCCCCGACACCCAATGCGAAACTTATTTTAGCTGCCTGTACCCACCCGCGATCCTGTTCTGTCGGTCGTGACCAGAAGCGCAGAACCAGAATTGATGGTAGGAACTTAGATTGAATACTTTTTTTTTCCCCCCTGACTTCATGTTACTTACATCGTTGTACATTGAAGCCATGTCAGAAATATGCTGCAATATCCGAAAGGTTAAAATAGGGAAAATGGAAGCCAAGGTGGTTAGAAATGTCACCGTACAGGTTCACATTTGCATAAATTTTCAATCACTGCTCTGTATTAAATATAATGTCAAAATACACGTCCGTTGACCTTGTCGAAAGCAGCCGTGTTGGGCTGTCGGTAATATCTGAGCAGTATATTAATGACCAACGGCTTAAAAGAGGGAAATGAATGCCAGGTCGGTTAGAAATAAGATATGTAAATGCACCTACACCACAAATATACAGTCAAATATTTTTTTAAATTATAGTACATATAAATATTGCAATAAATCACTATTCAGATGAATTATAAACTACACATTGGCACATTACTTGAAATTGTCAAAAATAGCTCTGTAAGTACCGTAATTCCTGGCCTACAGCACGTACCTGGTTATAAGCCTCACCGAGTACATTTGTAAAGGAAATACCATTTGGTACAAACACACGCCGCAGCTGTGGAAAAGCTGCAAGTGCCCACATTGAAACCCAAATTCAAACACGAAATATTTACAAAGACGGTACATAGAAAGTTTAACGCTAGCGCTAATGCTAGCACTAACACCGCGCTAACGCTAGCACCTCTCTAAAACTAGCACTAACGCTAACAGCGGCGATTAAAATAAAACTTACCGGTAAATATCACTGAGACACGGCAGGAACACAGCAGCAACACGCTAGCACAGCGCTAGCGCATCGCGAACAGGGCCAGTAAAAGTCACTTCCTCGGCACGTCCACCGGTCTCATTCTTACCTTTTCCGCTCGCGTGCCCCCTTGCGGCCGTTAGAAAAAAAATGCACAAATTATCTGCATCGCTGCATAAACCGCAGGGTTGAAAGCGTGTGAAAAAAGTCGCGGCTTGTCGGCGGGAAATTACGGAAATATGTTGGTGACATTATGCCAGATTCAATAAAGTAAATTAAGACCAGTTTGACCAGAAATAAACAGTATTTTGCATCTAAATCACTAATCTGTATTAAATATAAAATACATGGGCAACTGTCAATCTGATGAAAAATGAAGCCCAATTTGTCCAAAAGCAACATCTGTGTACACAATAATGTTGCCACATCTTATTAAATAGAAAAATGCATATATTCTAAATTATCAATAGCAGATGCAATAGGTAATACAACTTGATTAAATAGCAGAAGTTATTGTCTGACTGCCTTTAAATAAGTTTGCGTGATTTCTTTTTACACTTAAAATACGTACACAAAACTAAACATTATTATCTGTGCCCCCCCCCCAAAAAAAAAAAACTAATTGGACAAGGTGTTGTTTGAGTGAACTCAAGAGTTAAGATGGCTGCCAATGTGGGTAAAAGTTAGCATGCTAGCTGTTAGCTTAGCTGCATGTGTCACAGTGGAGGAAGAAGCGTTAGCACTTAGCTTTAGTACGGAGAGACTTTCAAGCTATCCGCATCCAAGCAGGTCCAAAGTCAAACGGCAGGAAGGTCTTCGCAAAACACGCTACATGCAGAATACCGGAATACATAAATTACAAGGAGTCTTCATACTTTGTTCAGTTTTGTTGACATTATTAAGGGCAGGTTACTCACACTTCTGTCAGTCTGGTTTGTGTCAGGTGTGCCACCTTGATCTTCCCCACTTCCTTTTCCTGTCCTTTACTTCCTGGTTCAGGTCAGCCTCTGGGCCTATGGACAGGCTTCCAACTACGCCATCTTGTGTGTCATAGAGGTCAGAGAACAGATCTGATAGGTGAAGCGTGAAGTTTTTCTTCTATCGTTAATTTATCCGATTGGTCTAAGGACTGTGGTGACATCACTGGAAACCTATCCATTCTACTTTTTGCATTTAAAAAAAATAATAAGAAATACAAATCTATATTCTTGGCAGTTAATATCCACTTATTCACAGTTGGTTATTCACTCCCCCCCCCCTCCCCCCTCATTGCTAGCCTCAGCCATTCATTGCCCAAGATACTAGCATGTGGTGCTATAGGCCTGCCTAATTGGAAAGTAGTAATTGGTGTCAAAGATGTATGTTGATGTGCTGTATTTAAACTGAGGGACCACGATCTGTTTGTCAGGGAGGATCTAAGTTTATCCCGAGACGTTAGCATAAGTTACTGGGTGTTCTCCTCTGCTCTGTGGCTATTGAATAAGTCAAGCTAACAAACGACAATGAAATAGCAAAGCTAGCTAGCGAGAGAATCGCTCATGTTACGTTTCCCGGTCACTCGTTGTGACAGATTTGGACAAGGACCGACTCGCTGGCCCAAGGAGGAATGTTGATTTAAAAGTAACACGGGAAATGTAAAGCTCGATCGTTGCCTCCCTCCTTCTGACAGTAGCTTAGCGATGTCTCGGGCGTATTTCAGTCAAGCTAAGCCGCGATTACTGGCTCGTGATTGGATATTTCCAATCAAATCAGCCACACGGAGGCCTCGGACACACGAGCCAACTGTTGAAATCCCGGGCATGTGTTTGCGATTGTCATTTATTGTCTCCACCGTGGGAAAATGCGCCGCGTCTCTTCCCGTCTGCAGCAGTCCGGGCATACGAGGATGCGATTGAAGATGAAATTATAGTTTTTTTCTTCGCAGCGCGATTGATCTAGCCTTGTTATGACGATATTTCGGGCTCGTGGATGATTTACTCCGTTTATCATTTTAAGTGCATTTCGGGTCATATGAACAGTTGTGCTCAATTTAACCAAAATCTGAAGATTATTTCAATTAATTGTTGGTCAAATATTTAAAAAAAGCATGACTGATTTTCATGAAATACATTTTATGTGCTTAAAAAAACCCACAGTAAATGCTTCCAATTCTTCCCTAAATGACAATGTAATGATTGGAAATCACTGTAAATACATTTTAAAACTTTTTCTTATGATCTTTTGAAAATAGTTGTTGGTTCACACATTTGTACAGTTCTGGATCCTTCGCGTGTTTAGGCCCCCTAAAAATCTATGCATGTGTTTTGCCTCCTGGTGTGCATTTTAAACCACCAAAAAAAAAAAAAAATTGAGAACAATAAAACAACACGAAAATACAAAAGTGAAAACAAATGACTGGGTTTTTTTTTTTTTTTAGATATTAAAAAATGTTGCATACATCAGAATTTTTGTGTGCGTGCGTGTTTCCCCTGTTTGGTTTCGGTTCTCTATCACATTGTTTGCGGCATCACGATGTTGAAATCGATAAGTCAATGTGCTAAATGTCAACCTGCACGTTGTTTTCGTTGCTGTAAAAAAAAATTACATTAAAATTAAATTAAGTTAAATTACATTAACCCTAAATTTCTTTTTAAAAAAAAATCTCAGTGAATAATACATATTTAATTTTTTTTATCTTTTTTTTTAAAAGGGCATTTATTATTTTAAAAATTAGGATCGTCTCATTGTACGCAGTGTGTAACATCTATCATGCCCCCCTGCCCCTTCCCGATTCTTTCTTCCAGTGGACGCAGAGCAAGCGGCTTCACTGGGGTCCGAGGGAGAGGATGAGGTGGGCCTCTGGAGCCTGGAGCCCCAGGACTACCAGGAGAGCCCGGACAAGATGAGCCGGACTCCCAGCGAGGGCACGGAGGAGCCCGGCAGCCCCGCCCTCTCTGCGCAGCCCCAAAGCCTCAGCCCCGGGAGCGGCGGAGGCGGCAGGAAATTCTGGGCCCAGGTGGAGCCGGAATCCGAGGCCACAGACGACGGAGGCGGCGGCGGCGGCGGCGTCGCCTCTGCCCCTGACAGGGAGGGGGAGCAGGGATCACTGAGGATGCGCTGTGAGTTGACAATAAATCACATGAGATTTTATCCGGGCCGCCATCCAGACAAGTGGGTGGATTTTGGACTGCGTGTGTGCAAATAGCGTCGCAGGCGCTCACAAGAGCAAACGGAATTATGGTGGTGAACTACGTGCCCTTTTCAAATTCTTAATTCTCCACCGTTAATGATGTTATAAAACACACCGAAAAAAAAAAAAAAATCAGCAATTTGAACTTAGTGCAAAACTTCACAACAGTTTTTTTTTGGTTTTTTTTTTTTAGGGGGGGGGATATTTAGCAGAATCAGGATTACAGTGTTTACCTCAAATAATTACAAGATGTTGTTGCTAGGCAGAATTGAGCACCATTACCTGCCCTATTTGGGAGTGGATGGGTGGGAGGAGTTTGGCCATTACCAGCCACGCCCACTACACAGTTGGAATCAGGAATTAGGAAATTGATCCCAAAACAGCTGGTAAAGTGTTAGCCTCATAGTTCTGAGGTCCCGGGTTCAATCCCGGCCCCACCCGTGTGGAGTTTGCGTGTTCTCCACCCGTGCCTGTGTGGGTTTTCTCCAGGTGGGCACTCTGGTTTCCTCCCACATCCCAAAAACATGCAACATTAATTGGACACTCTAAATTGCCCCAAGGTGTGATTGTGAGTGCGAATTCCCGTTTGCCTCAATGTGCCCTGCGATTGGCTGGCGACCAGTCCAGGGTGTCCCCCGCCTCCTGCCCGTTGACAGTTGGGGTAGGCTCCAGCACTCCCCGCAACCCTCGTGAGGATAAGCGGCAAAGAAAATGGATGGATGGATCCCAAAACAACAGATATGGGGATTTATATTTCACTAATGAATCATTAAAGAGGGAAAAAAAACAACATTGGGGTCACATTAAAAAAAATATATTAAAATTAAAATGCAAAATAGCAAAAATATGATAAAAGTGGTAATCTCATGAGGAAAAGACGTCCAAATATTAAGAGAATACAAAGGATTTTCTTTTTCGTGAAACATCACAATATGCTATAAAAACATGCACTCAACATTAAAGAATTGCGAGAAACATGATCGTCTTATGAATGCGTAAATTAGCGCATATAAGCAGTTTGTTCTTAATAGTTCAACTTTTTGTCATAATGTTAATTTCTTCCGTGCTGTAAGAATAACTTTTTTCTATGATACTGTGTAACAACTTGATTTTCGATTCCAGCTTCTCGCGCTTAGTATTTCCACTTTATTCTAAAGAGTATTCCAGCCTTTTATGTATTGAAATATTCTGATATCACGTTTGTCCTTGTACAGCCCCCCCCCCCCCCTCCCACAACCCCCCGAGTAAAATGTAAAAACTTTTATTTCACGTGTTTTCTCACAGTTATATTGCATTGTGGCCCAAATGCGCTTTTGTCGAAACGTACTCAGTTATTGTTCGGTTACGAGGCGGAATTAAAAGGGCTGGCGACAAAAGGCGGCGTCGCAGCGTTTCCACGCATCAAAGAGGTGACGTTTGCGGCCGGCGTTGCCGCGACGCGAGGCCTTTCCCTTTCTAATCCGGGCGAGATGAAAGCCTCACGCGGTTCCGCCGACTTAACGGGCGCCCGGCCCGCCCGCTCGTGTGATTTTGGCCTCGTCCCCGCCGAAAGGCACGGCGGAGTTTTTACAGCGGCCGACCGCACGGGCTCCGTCCCGGGGCCACATAAAAAAACACCTCCAAATTTGCCAACATCTGCAAACATTTGAAAAATCCTCCTAAAGTGGGCCCTGAGCGAAGCCGACTGGCTCCCACGTGGACTTGCGTGGCTTTCTCCTCTCGGGTCGCGAGTCACCGCTCCCACGGACGCACATAAGGAGGAATGTTTGTTTGTTTCCTTTCCACATTTAAGTCAATCATTTAGATCCGTCTGCGGTGGCAACGCTCACTGCGAGCTTAATGAACATGTTTACACAAAAACATGGGAACGAAGCGAGCTAGCTGGCGTAGCGAGCACATCGAGTTCAGAGGTCAGAGGTCACGGGTTCAAATGCTGGCTCGTGTGGAGTTTACATGCTCTCCGTGTGCTTTTGCGGCATTTTTCCGGGCGCGCCGGCTTCCTCCCACATCCCAAAAACACGCAATATTAATTGGACACTCTAAATTGCCCGTAGGTGTGATCGCGGGTGCGGCTGTTTGTCTCCGTGTGCCCTGCGATTGGCTGGCGACCAGTTCAGGGTGTAACCCGCCTACTGTTTGATGGCAGCTGGGATAGGCTCCAGCACTCCCCGCGACCCTCGTGAGGATAAGCGGTGAAGAAAATGGATGGATGGATGGATGGATGGATGGAATAATCTCTCATTGATGTTTTCGATGAGTCCGATTTATGAAGAAAAGATTGTTTTTCTAGGCGGCATGATGGTTCAGCTGGTAAAGCGTTGGCCTCACAGTTCTGAGGACCCGGGTTCGATCCCGGCCCCGCCTGTGTGGAGTTTGTATGTTCTCCCCGTGCCTGCGTGGGTTTTCTCCGGGTGGGCACTCCGGTTTCCTCCACATCCCAAAAACATGCAACGTTAATTGGACACTCTAAATTGCCTATCGGTGTGATTGTGAGTCCGATTGTTTGTCCCTATGTGCACTGCAATTGGATCGCAACCAGTTCAGGGTGTACCCCTCCTCCAGCTGGGATAGGGTCCAGCACTCGCCGCAACCCTTGTGAGGATAAGCGGCTAAGAAAATGGGTGGATGGGTGGATTGTTTTTCTAAATTTCCACCCCTTCATTCAAAACAGGAAATGATTTTAAAACGATAAAGCAGAAAACACATAAACCTAAATGGATTTTGGTTCGGTTACCGGTTTGGTCCATAACGTGTTAGAAAAGGGCAAAAATGTGGGTAATTATTTTCCAAACTGCAAGAAGATAATGTCTTATTTTGATGAAACACAAAGATAATAAAATAAACCTGCTTTATGATTATAATTCATGCAATTGTTTTTGATTTTCTCCTTTCCCGACCTGAGAAGTTACGACGACAGCCAGATCGAGCAGAAGACATCTTGAAATTGTATAAAAAAAAAAATAATAATAACCCGCATGTTGGCCTCATATGGAGACGTGTTTTCGATTTTTGCCTCATTCCAGGATTTAGTCGGATTTGTAAGCAAAATAATGCGCTGTCATTAGTAGCAAACAGATTCAGGGGGCTACCTAAATATGATATGACACAATATACATACAACACATTTTCAGAATAGCAATGTGTATAACAATGTATTCTTACTTTCTTTGGATTACATCATTTCCTCTGTGAACAGGAATTCACGTGAAAATGAGTCAACCCACACTGAAAAGGAAAAAAAAAATTTTTTTAAATGAAATCATCACAATCCAAGAAAACTGTTGTACCTTTACAAAAAAAGTCATAATAATGTGGGGAAAGAAGTACTTTTACTAGAATGATAGAGATAATATAGAAAAGTATACAAAATATAAAAAGTAGTATCTTAAATATTACCCCCCCCCATGACCCCAAAAATATTTTTATGAGATTATGGAAGACAAAAAGTTGTTATAATTCTTGGTAAACATCCCAGTTTTACATGGATAAAATTGTAATATTACATGAAAAAAGCCCCAATGGAGAACATTTTTATATGTCATGTCATGTCATTATCCGAGCGGCTTATCCTCACAAGAGTTACGGGAAATCTGGAGCCTATCCCAGCAAGCTTCGGGCGAAAGGCGGACTACACCCTGAACTGGTCGCCAGTCAGTCGCAGGGCAGATATCGACGCCATCACGGAGCGGGAATCGATCCCGCGCCGCCCGCACCAACGGCGGGCGTGTGTACATTTTTATATGATTAGAATAAAGTCTCAATTTCTGAGACTTTAGGAATGAGTAAATGAGGCATGAGTAAAATATTCTCAGAGCGGTGTCAAAATATCACTTGAAAACATTTTTACAGAACAGCTGTCATATTGCAAGAAGAAAGAAGTAACATTATGTATTTTGAAAAGCTTTCACAATAAAGTCGCAGTGCTCCAACAAAAAAAAGTTGTAATATTCCAAGAGTGAAATCATAATTTTCAGAATAAATTAGAATTTAAATTAGGTGAATAAGAATAAGAAGGGTAGTTAAAGTTATACATTTACGTGAAAAGTCAGTATTTTTTTTTATTAACCCCCCCCCCCCGCAAAAAACAAAACAAAAAAATGTACACTGATTTTCAAAAGTGATGCCGGTGTGAAAATGGGGTGCGTTTCATACATTTTTCCTCCATCCCCATTTAGGTGGGAGCTCAGACTCCCAGATTGACCTGGAGGACCTCGCCCACTACGAGTTCCTGGCCAAGCTGAGGAAGGCCTCGACCTCCGCCAGCCTCTTGGACCACTTCGGCCGCAACGGCACGGCCGCCGTGCGCCGTCTGGAGGGCGGCGGCGGCGGCGACGGCGGGACGCACGAGGAGCTGCCGCCCGCCATGTGGTCCCCCGCAGTTCAGCACCACTCGCCTGAGGGAGCAGGTGAGCTTGTGCGAAAGACCATCGCAACACCTTTTATAATAATAATAATTCTCTATTCATGAACCCCAGATGCAAGGAGGAGGCTGCAGGCCTGTCCCTTCTGCCACAGGACCTACCAGCACGGAGCCATGCTGAGGGACCACATCAAATACTGTCAGGAGAGGGACCGGGGCCACATGGCGTGTCCCTTCTGTGCCCACACTGCCCCCCACAGGGCACAACTGGAGCAACACCTGGCACTTCACCACCAAGCGCATGACAAGGTGAGCGTCCGTCCCTCCCACGTTCAAGACGGGAAGACTGGAAATAAAGAAGTTACCCGTTCCTAATGGTCGTCTGTCGCCCCCGGTAGACCGCCATCGCTTTGGATCAGGGAGTGGAGACCCGCAAGTTCAAATGTCTGCAGTGCGGGAAGGCCTTCAAGTACAAACACCACCTCAAGGAGCACCTCCGCATCCACAGCGGTGAGACGGAAGGAAGCGCTACGGCACAGTCTGTTGTCACCTTTCGAATACGTCCCCCCGCCCCCTGAGAAATTGCAAAACTTAACCTGCCTTGCTCAGTGACCGATGACTGTGGTCTTTGTGGCGCTCCGTGTGGAAAGTACCCCCAGGGAACTAGTATCCGAATTGAATAAAGCGGCACAGTGAACAACTGGTCAGCACATCTGCCTCAGTTCTGAGGTCCCGGGTTCAGATCCGGACTCCCCTTGTGCTGAGTTCCGTGCCTGCCTGGATTTTCTCCTCGTACCCACATTCCAAAAACATACAGAGTACCTTGAAAACTCAAAATTGTCCAAAGGTGGGATTGTGAATGTTTGTCTGTGTGTGTTCATGGTGCACCCACTCACCCAGTCAGATGGAATAGGCTCCAGCACACCAGCAACCCTCGTGAGGATGAGCGGTAAAGCAAATGGATGAAATGAAATATAATCAAATAAAATCTGTAAGTTGAATTTCATTTCTGAATTTACCTCTTCTGTGTGTTGCCTCCAGGAGAAAAACCGTACGAGTGTGCCAACTGCAAGAAACGTTTCTCTCACTCGGGTTCCTACAGCTCCCACCTGAGCAGCAAAAAGTGCCTCGGGAGCTCAGCAGGAACAAGCGCCGTGCTCAACGGACACGGTCAAAATTCCTACCAGTACTCCTTTCCAGGATCTCCGTCTTCATGGCGAGAGAGGATCAGCAAGGGCTCTCCTTTGGCGCCGCAAGTCCAAGACAGTAGCAGGCCCCTGGGCCACGGACCGGAGGATCCTTCCCAGCATTCAGTGCAGGATTTCAGCTTCCGAACTTCAGAGCTGGCTTCCCTTTGCAACCCCTCAGCAGAGCTTTCTCTGAGAGCCAGCATATTGAAAGGGACCACCCTGCTGCCTTACATCCAGTCTGGCTCCAAGTTTGAAAAAATGCTGCAGGAGATGCTCCACAGGGAGGTGAGGAAGTACGAGGACATTGACAGGAACGGGGGTGGTCCCGACAGGAGGGTATCGCCAGAGAGGAGGCCCCTGAGAGAGGAGTTGAGAGAGCGGGACAGAGGGGCTCTTGGCATTACGTGTCACTGGTGCTCCCAGGTTTTCCCCAATGTGGTGGTTTTCCAGCAACACGAGCGCTACCACTGTAAGATGAACCGAGAAGCCATGGATGTGCCTGAGGGTCTTTACAACAAAGACCACCACTCGCCGCCTTTGTTCTTGTCGACGTCGGAGATCAGCAAAACTAACGACGTATCCAACGGAGCCTCTGAAAATGGATCCGCAGTGCAGAAGTGGCCCTCCGTACCTCAGCAGCTTCCGGGCACACTCCCTTCCCCTCACGACCACTTGGACTCCTCTGGCCAGGAAAAGGGCAGCCCCAGCCGTGTCTCGGAGTTGCCGTCCCCTCACACCAGAAGACGACTCCCATCCTTGGGTTCTCCGACTGGCCTTGACCTCAGCTGCCATCCCCAGGAACTCTCCTCGCCTCATAACCACTCTCAGAACGAGCCTCTGGACCTTTCTGTGCGCAAGCAGATGTCAGACCAAAGAAACGGCAATGGGAGCGCCGCCAAACGGGAGAGGACAGAAGACCGGACCAAACAGCTGAGTCGGCAGAGTCCCAACCAGCTCTCGGAACAAACCTTACACCCTCACCCAATCTTCAGAGCACATGCCGCTCCTGTGTTTCCAGGCTCCGTATACAACGGATTCCCCTTCTTCAGCCAGTCTGCTTTGGGGTTTGCAGGGCATGACGGCATCGCACCTCTTCCTTTCAGCCCGTCGCCTGGATTTCTTTCGCCCTTGGCTTACATGGTGGAGGCTGAGTCTGAGGCGACGTTGAAGAAACTCCATCATGAGAGACAAGCACTCATGGTAAGCATGGATTCGCTTCGGGTTTCAATCATCCATTGTCCTCCGCTGATCTGGGGAATCCATACCGTTGTCCACCCAAGTTTGTTTTTTCTCGACTGGTGTGTAAGTTACAGCGGTATCGAACTGGACTGTGAATTTTCTGGCTCCTGACACCGTATCAGAGATGTAACAAATCGGATAGCGGGAACGTTAACGCTCAGCACTCTTTCTCAAAGCCCCTCCCGCACTAGCCTTCTTTTTCCAGGCTTGCAGACCTCCGAGTAAATTTCCGATTTAAACCTAACATCTGACTTTGCTGACTTCTGGTGTACAGTCAGAGACGCAACAAAGGCGAAAGTGAAAAGTTCAATGACAGTGACTGCCTGTCACGATACGGGGCTCAAGGGTGGACCCAAATGCACAACTCCAGAGACAGCAGACAGTACAGAGGAAACCTTTATTCGGTCCGAGGTCTGAGATCAGGTAGACAGTCCAAACAATCCGAAGTACCAGTACGGATGGGCTTACGAGGGTGGTCAGTGGACAGGCGTGGGTCGGTGCACGGAGATCAGAAGTCAGGAAAGCAGGAGTGCGGGAACGAGGCATCAAGAGCAACGATCTAGCGGAGTATTTGTCGTCCCCCGGGTCCTACATGTACTGGGTCTAATCAGTGGTCATGAGGCGCAGGTGTGCGCCTTCTGATTAGCTGGCCACGCCCAGCCCGGGCTGGAATCCAAGAGCATGACACTGCCCACGCTTATTTTGTGTTTTAAGCAATTGTCACTGTCCCAGACGAAAGTTGGCGGTGTCTGAATCTGAATCCGTGAAGCCGCAAAACTGCAGTGAATGCCAACTTTAGACGAGGAAACATTCCGTTCCAGTTTGTTTAGTCTCAAAGCTACTATGCTATACTGTTATGCCTCTGATACACCGATTTTAGAAGGCAGTGCGCAAAGCGCTCTACACTTCCCTTTCTCTGGGCCCACTGAGGCATTCCCAGGGCCCAGTATGGGAGGTTCTTGGTTTACGGCAGTCCCGATGTACAAGGTTTCAAAGTTATAAACGGCACACAGTGACTAGTAAAGTAGTTCTCACAGCGGTGCAAGAATATGTGGTCACGCGATTGTCTAGAGAACAAGTACAGTTTGTCACTTGATTGTTTTGTATTAAGTATTAAGTGTTTCTCGTGAAAAATCCTTTACTGAAATTATGATTTCACTACTCTGTCCATGTGGGTTAGTGAGAGACTACGGTACGTCCCAACTTGCGGATAAATTCCAGTTACATCACCACTGTAGGAACGGAACTGTCTTGCCAACCCCCTTTACCGGCAGTGTGACGAAACCAGGAAGCCTTTTGTTTTGAAATCAATTATATTTCCACACATGTAATTATCTGATGAGGCGAAATAGCCGTCTGAATCTGCGTTCATTCCATTCTATCGAGAAAGGCAGAACAAATTAATGCCAGCTCTACGTTTCGCCTTGCCAGTAAGGCAATACGATAGAAGCTCCAGACTTTCCTGTCTCTGGTCAACTTCACTGGGGGGGACTCTAAGGCAAGTCCCAGCCCAGCTGTGGGAGATTCAGTGCCTCCAGCATGCCTCAAGACCTCCTCCACGGAGGTGTCTGAAGTGGCTCCTTTAGGAGTTGCACCCTCCCAGAAGAAATTAAAGTCTTGAAAACCTCTTCTAAACGATCCACGGTTCCTGTGGTCTTGCAGGGGGAGGTGTTAAACCGCGGCGCTCTCGACTACCTCTCAATGATGGATGAAGGCTTCGAGGGAGACGTTGGACCCGGACGCAAGAGGCTGAAAAAGACAGACGAGGGTCTGTATGCTTGCGACATCTGTGAAAAAACCTTCCAGAAAAGCAGCTCTTTGCTCAGACACAAATATGAACACACAGGTGGGAACGCGAAAGAAAATGTAATTTTCCCCGGAAAGATGGAAACTAACATGTTCTCTGTTCCAGGAAAGCGTCCTTACGAATGCAAAGTGTGCAACAAGGCGTTCAAGCACAAACACCACCTGATCGAGCACAGCCGCCTCCACTCGGGGGAAAAACCGTACCAATGTGACAAGTGCGGCAAGCGGTTCTCTCACTCGGGCTCGTACTCGCAACACATGAACCACCGCTACGCTTACTGCAGCAGGGACCAGGACCACGACCAGGAGCACGACGACGTGCCTCCAGAGCCCGCCGCCTTGTCCGTAGAGGACACGCAGACGCCGCAGTCCATCCTCAGCGACACCAGTCTGGACGGAGGCTCAGAAGTCCCCAAAGAGGACGAAGAAGACCGGGAAGGAAGAGCTGAGGAAGAGCCGGTGAACCAAGAAACTCAGAAAGACGAGAGTTGCACTGGAGGAAACGACTTCCGTGGGGCGGAGCTCTGGGAGTCCCACACGCAGGTCCAGAACGGAGACTTAGATAAATGTGAACTGAGCCTTGACGCAAGAGATCTACCCCGGATACAAACTTGAGAGAGTCTGAATTGGCAAAGCATTACATTCAGCGACTGTCCTTCGAAAGATACTTCCTTAATATACCAAAGAAACTCGTGACTACAACATGAAGCCGTTTAGCCAAATATGCGACCAAAAACGTTATTTTATCATCCATCCTTGATTTTTATGTACAGTGTTTGTTTGTTTTTTTTTTTAAATTGTATGCTGAGATAATTCCCACTAGGTGAGATTTCAGTGCTAGCAGTGCTAGCCACAGAAGCAAAAGCTAGCTTTTGTTTTGCCTTTGGAGTCCACCCTCCCAGTTTCTCGAGCGCTTCTTCTTCAAAGTCACAGGTGAGCTGGAACCGACCCCAGCTGACTTTTGCTGAGAGAAGTGAAGTCTAATCGATCGCCGGGCACATCCATTCATCGATTTTTGAAATGTTTTTAAGAAGGTATTTTTCTCATTAAGGTCGGAGGAGAAGCGGAAACTCTCCCGGCTGACTTTTGGCAAGAGAAGGGTCGGTACGCCCTGGACTGGTCACTAGCCAAAATGCAGGGTACATATACAGTGCCACCAAAAGTATTCACACTCCTTCACATTTCGCTGTGACAGACCTTTTGTAAAACAAAACAAACTACGTAAAATCTCACACTGACAAAGTCAAAACATATTTTGTACACACATATGAAAAAAATGGAATGTAGTATACACCATCTGCCAATGACAACTCAAACTTAAGCTCAGGTGCATCCGATTCCCACGTAGCAGCCTTGAGATGCTTCTACATCTTGAATGGAGTCCACCGACGGTAAATTCAGTTGATCGTACATCATTTTTTGCTCATACATACTATGTATCTCATACTTGGTAGTGCACATCAGAGCAGAAACCTAACAGTGAAGTCTAAGGAACGGACCTTTCCGACTGGCGATCTTGAGCTCCGCCCCCCGTTAGCTACATTTGCCATGTCCCACAAGCTTCCAAAATGGCGACCGAGCAGAACAGGTTTGAAGTCGATTCTCTATCGCGTATTCCAGATAATATTGCGGTATGTTTTTTTTTTTGCCAAATCAGTCAGATTTGCCCAAGAGAGTTCTACAGAGAGGTCTCAACTATTTCACGCAAGGATATGTAAACGGAATTAAGATTTTGGACGGAGCAGGACGCAATGTCAGAGTTATAGCAAAATGGTCTCAAATACTTCATATTGAAATCCAACAGGATAAAATAGTGGAATTCGTACTGCGCATGTAAAGCAGGGTGAGTACTTTTTACTTGGAAAGATAACGACTAATATCATTGTAGTCTTTAGAAGCGAGTTAGGTTCGATTGTCTACATTTAAACAATGGTGATGAACTCAGTCAGTACCGTAGTCAGCAGATGAAAAAGTTTGACTTGGCTCGTAATGGAAGCCAGTGCTCTGTCTTAAAAGTCTGATGTAATACAAATAGGAAAATAGACATTTCTCCCGTATGACATGGCGCATTTACATATCCCTAACCCGACTCTTCGACACGCTTCATTCAGCAGATCGGTGATACACTAACAAAGTGAAAGTTGTTCTCCTGCACTGATCATAATTCAATCAAACTCAGAGAAGATACTTCTCCCTCACTTACCTTCGAACGTACAGCCTTGTGTTTGTCGATATTGTCCACATTCAGTTGTACGTGCGCTCTTCGGCGAGACTTAATCCATCGCAGGCCCTTGGTCAACGGTGTTTTAGGCTTTGGAAAATGAATCTACCTAGCAGGATATCTTTCATCAGAATTGCAAGTTCCCCAAGTGCATCTGAGGACAATTTTCTTCATAACATGAAATTTCCAAGCGCACGCTACTAACCAGCATTGCTTGTGGGACAATAGGGCGAGAGGGGCGTGTCAAGACAATGCGGCTATCTGATTGGCTATTTTTGTACAAGTGTTTGACAGGTCGGAATGGTCCATCGCCGACCGCAGAGGACAAATTGCGTTGAGTCGTTGAGGAAGGATATAAAAGAATTTCTGCAGCATTGATAGTCCGGAAAAGCACGGTGGTCTCGATTATTCGGTAATGGGAGACGTTCGGAACCACCGGGACCCTTCCCGGATCCGGCCATCCGACCAAGCCGAGTAACTGGAGGAAATGGGCCTCGGCCTGAGACGACACCAAGAACCCCGAGATCATTAAGGTCCAGTGTTCCCTCGCGGGGGTTGAAGGGGCATGCAGAAGGTCAACGAATGCACTCCAAGGCGTACGGCAGCTCGTTTGATTTTCATTTTCAATACACACAATGCACAACTGTATGAAAATTATTTACTTTGTCATGATGGGATATTTTGTGTAGACATTTTTTTTCACCCCCTGTAACCTAGCAAAATTGGGTTGTGAATACTTCCTGGTGCTACTGTAGACAAGCATTCCCACTCAATATTCTCATGTTCCATTTTTTTAATGGAAGCTAACACACGACAATGACATTTACGATCAAAGTAAAGCATTTTGATCAATATGGCGATTCACGCGAGGCCATCCAAGACTTCCTATTTTGCCTCGGACGCGAGTCATGTGACCGTCTCATCTGGAGCAACAAGTTCTGCTATGCAACGGACGTGTCCTTCCTGCCTTCGCACACACACACACACGCAAACTACACACTTTAAAGTACAGTATATGCTGTATGTACCAATCAGTATTTTTGTAACATTTTTTTTTTGCATTGTTATTATTATATATTAGTTTGCATGTTTGTGCATATTTGTAATAAATTGTACATATAATTTACCGCCAACATCCTGTTCTGACTTTTGGCAAGGGAAGCGGGGCACACACGAGACCGGCGGGCCCGCGTACCGTAAAGCGGAACAACCCTTCGTACTCGCCTTCGTCAACGCAAGCTAACGTGCGCCTTTTTCGGATGGAAACCAGAGCCTGTCCAATAAAAGTATTAAAAAAAAAATAAAATCAATGAAATCCCACCAAATCGGACAAAAATGGATTCCTTTTTATTAAGAGGATGCCAAACGGGGTCCACGTGGTTTCACAACACACTTCGAAATGGATTTAATAAACATGAAAGCGCTACGACGACGACTGCGGTTGCAGTCAAAACGCTAAACTATTGAACATATGTACATGTGCATCCCAGGCATAAAAATAGACGGATGATCTGAACAGTGTACAAGGAAGGGGAAGCTCCCGAGCTCCACGCACGCACAGGCAAAATTTCCAATCATCAAAAGGGAATATGGCGGCCCTCTTGACATACGGAGTGAAAATCATATTTTGCTGTCCCGCCCCGCCACCGCTAGCCTGCTTCTTCTGCATCAAACAAACAAAACAAAAACAATTTTTTTTTAACCTAATAGGGCAAGTCATTTGTATATCAGGATTAAAAATAAATTAATGAAAGTTAAATGTGTGTAAAATAATACAAATTCATTCTAATTGTTGGTATTATTTCTGATGGCGTTATGAATACATTCAAAAACGTTTTATATGGCTCTGTGTAAAATTGGTTATGTCGCTAATATGATTCTATTTTATTATTTACAACAAATCAAGTAACCACTTATTCAATAAGATGAATGCAAGATGAATACGTCAAATTGTCAATTTTAGCAATGACATTTGAATCTAGTTTTATTATCTTGTATTAGCTTAGTTTTATTCAGGATATTCTTAGCTGGATGAGTTTTACTTCAGTTTTAAATATTTCGAGTACTGTACAAGCCAGTTTTACATTGTGGTATCTTCCTGCTAGTTGCGAGTATTTTTACACAACATTTTTACAATACTGTGTGAGTTTTCTTCTTGTATAACAAGTTTGACACTTGAGTAGTTTGACTTTATTTTAGTTTTCATTTTTGACTTCATTCTCGGGTTGAACCATTGCACCGTAATTCCCGGCCTACAGAGCGCACCTGGTTCTAAGCCTCACCCAGGACATTTGTAAAGGAAATACCGTTTGCTACATACGTAGGCCGCAGCCGTGTAAAAGCCGCAAGTGCCCACATTGAAACACGAGATATTTACAAAGAAAGACGGTACACAGAGAGTTTAACGCGAGCGCTTTGCTAATGCTAACGCTGCGCTAACAGGGCCAGTTAAAAAAAAAAAAAACATACCGGTAAAAATCACTGACACGCTCGCAGAGCGCTAACGTTAGGGGTTGGGGTTAATGTAACTTCTAACGTATAGGGCCGGACCGGTAAAAGTCACTTCCTCGGCACATATATTCCACCGGTTTGACTCTTACCTTTTCCCCCTTGTGGCCGTTAGAAAAAAATGCACAAATTAGCCGCATCGCCGCATAAATTTCGGCTATAGGCCGGAAATTACGGTACTCACATTGTGTCATTCAAAGAGTGAGTGGTTTTACTTTATTCTAATTTTATTTTTTAACTCGTATGACTTGTCAATCTCAGGGGGCATTGCTTTTATTTTTATGTTTAGGATTACTTACACAATCTGATTCTCAAAGTGTGCGACGCCAAAGACCCGCTGAATGAAATAAGCTCCAAATTGTGCAAAACGTCCCGGTGGCCAGTCCAGTGCATTTGTTCGGAAAAGTGCAGTTGGATTCAAATTTCACGTATGCCTTAAAACAATCGCATTTAGTCATTTATGACTTTTATGGACGCTATCTTATTCTAATACTGATCTTCAAGGTGAGACTTTGACAGCTAAGTCAAGTCAAACGTTTGACACGGACTGCAGTGCAGCGTTTGACTTGACTCAAGAATGTTCAAATGTTACCTAAAACATCGGCTGAATACTCGTCGACGGTTTTACGTGACTGTGATGAACGAATTCACGGGGTCAAAATAATCAAATTCAATTCGAAATTCAAGTCGGGAGAAGAAAGTTACGTCCGCCGTCGCCCCGGGAGCGTCACAGCGATGCGCGGAGGTGTCGGGGGCCGCACGTGTTTCACATCGGGAAGGGTTTTCTGTCCTCTTAAGTCGACGTCTCTTCGTGGCATCAAGAGAGGAACGGGAACGGTGGTCTGGGAGCGGGGCGCGGAGCCTGGGGACCATTTATCATTGGCTTGGCTTCAGTCGCCGAGAATATCAAGGGAGAAGTGACAGCTGGGCTCCACACATCTGCAGTCGAAAGGCGAAAAAAAAAAAAGTATGGCAGCTAAAAACAGGCTCGCTTGACTATCTAACGCTTCCAACGTTTGTATGGCGGCCACATGTCTTGCCCTGGTTATCTTTGCGAATGTGGAAGGAAAAAAAAAATTAAAATGAAAAAAAGAGCGATCCATTCGTACGCCGTCCGCGTGGGAGGATCACGAGGAGGCGACGGCGGCGGCGGCGGCGGCCCTCCTCCCGAAGACCCGCTCGTACTCGTTGAGGATGAGCTCCACCGCCTGGTTCTGGAAGACCATGTTCACCGCCATGTTGCCGTTGTCCACCTCGGGCCGCAGCAGCGTGGGCCCGAATACGATGCCGATGTTCTGGGTCGTCATACGGTTGGCGTCCGAGTGCTCCAAAACGCTGCGGCGCGTACACACACACAAAAAAAAAAACACACGCGCTAGAATTCAGTTTTGTTATCATTTTCATAAATTAATTCAAGATTTAAATGATTTGATTTTTTTTAGGCATTTAGAAAAAAATGCATAAACATTCATTGTCATTGACAATTTTTCATTGCTAAATTATCAAATAAAACACAAAAGAACTGTTGATGTTCTTTTTATTCCCATGTTTGCGTTACTGCCTTCAACGGATCACGTGCATTAAATCCAACCTAGTAAAATATGAACCAAATCACATTCTATTATTTTTGTATGATTTCATGATAAATCCACAAAATTTAAATGCCAATCCCAAAAACTTTTAAAAATTCGAGCATCTGAATCATTTAACACATTTTAAAGTCGAAGATTTCCTACTAAATTCCACGAACATTTTGTCTTTGAGGTGACTAAATAGTCAAATATGGACAAAATAAAAATTCTATTTTATACGATTTCCGTTTATATTCTGGTGTGTGGAAGTAAACGTGTGCCGCCAGGATTTGAATTAAAAATGCCACTGAAAATTTGATGTTGTAAAAATTCACATTGTTATTTCAAAGTGATCACATTTTCAATAATATTTAACTTTTCAATATTAACAAATTCGCCATATCAAAAAATTCAACCTTTAAAATTCAAACCCAATATTTTCAGTCTCCTAAGATTCAACTGGCTACAATTCGCTGTCTAAAATTCGCCATCTAAATTCAGTGTTAAGAAGTTATGTATGGAAGTTACTTCCATACACCGGACTGTAAACGGAAATCATACAAAACTGAATTTTTATTTTGTTCATATTTGACTATTTAGTCACCTCAAAAACAAGATGTTAGTAGAATTTAGTAGGAAATCTCGGAAAAAGTGATTCAGATGCTCGGATTTTGAAATGTTTTTGGGATTGGCATTTACATTTTGTGGATTTATTATGAAATCACACAAAGTGATAGGACGTGGTTTACTTCATAGTTTACTAGTTTAGTTTAGATTTAATGCACGTGGTTTGTTGAAGGCAGTAACGCAAACATGGGAATAAAAAGCACGTCGCTCAGAAACCTTTTGTTTATATGTGACGTCATGTGACAAAGAAAGCGTAACCGGATTGGCTGGGTGTTGGGTTCTGACCTGAAGTAACCCCGCCGTATTAACACTGAATTTAAACGGTGAATTTCAGACAGCGAATTGTATCCAGTTTTATTTATATATATTTTCATATTTAGTCACCTCAAAGACAAAATGTTAGTATAATTTAGTAGGAAATCTTGGAAAAAGTGTTGCACTATTTGGACGTGACTTTGAAATATGGTAAATTTTGTGGATTTATTATGAAATCATACATACTGACCTGAAGTAACCCCGCCTTATTAACACTGAATTTACACGGTGAATTTTAGACAGCGAATTGTAGCCAGTTGAATCTCAGAAGACTGAAAATATTGCGTTTGAATTTTAAAGGTTGAGTTTTTTTTACAGGGCAAATTAGTTAACATTGAAAACTGAAATTATTGAAAATGTGATCACTTTGTAATTATGTGAATTTTATAACATCACATTTTCAGTGGCAATTTTAATTCAAATCCTGGTGGCACATATTTATTTCGACCCTGGTGACTTTTTTTTTTTAATTGCGATCTTTCTATCGCTGCCTTTTACAGTTCACACACGTGTAAAAATAATCAAACCCAAACTAAAGCGTTCCGCTATTTGTATGATTTCTGACTAAATCCTCCCAAGGTGTTGTCTTTGGGTGTCATGTTCGTGCTACTAACTTTTACAACCCACGTCCACATAGGCGTGACCAAATCCCCACCCCAACAAAAAAAAAAGCCAAACCACAAGAAAACAGTATTTAAAAAAAAGTGCTTCCTTTTTTTTTTTTTTTTTTTTTTTTTACTGTATATGACTTCCTCCGAAGTTGCTATTAAATGTTCATGTGAGTGCCTTTTACAAGCCAGATGCCAAAATTGTCCAAACATTGCCAAAACCTGAAGGAAATAACGTTCCACTTTTTTGGATGATTTCCAAACGAAATTCAAGTGGCCGTGTTTGTGTCCGTGCGCAATTTACAAGCCAGATGTGGAAAACGTCTAAAAATAGTCAATCTGGCCATAATAGTGTTCATAACGTGGAGGACTTTTTATTTGTTACTGGTGAAGTGTTGCCATTGAGTGCTGCTGCAATTGTTTTGTAAGATCCTTGAACTCTGACTGCTCAAAATTGTCGACAATTAGAGAATTATGAAGAAAATTGTGACCAGCATTTTGCCTTTAACAAGCATGTGCCAAAATCATCTAAAAATGGTCAAATATGAAGAAAATAGTTCAAAATTTTTTGTGTGACTTTCTACTGAACTCACAACTGTCATCGCGACTGAGTACCGTAATTTTCGGCCGATAAGCTGCAATATTTTTCACACGCTTTCAACCCTGAGGTTTATGCAGTGGTACGGCTAATTTGTGCATTTTTTTCCAACAGCCACAAGGGGGCACTCGAGCGAAAAAAGTAAGAGTGAGACCGGTGGAATATATGTGCCGAGGAAGTGACTTTGACCGGTCCGGCTCCGTTACTGCCGTGTCTCTGTGATTTTTACCGGTATTTTTTCTTTAGAACCAGCCCTGTTAGCGCAGCGGTGCTAGCGTTAGCACAGGGGTCATCAACCTTCGAGAGAACTGATTGTACGAAGGGCTACATGACTTGTTTGCAGCAAACTTCAGTCATAGTTCACTGTACATACATAAAATATTTTCATTTTAATTTTTTGTATGATGTGACATTACAGGTATTTTCACAATTTAAATAACATAAGCAAGTCAGATTCTAAATTTAAAGCCGTGGTATTTTTAGAACATGCCTCGCGGGTGCTTTAAATTGTCCTCGCGGGATACCATGCACCCGCGGGCACCGCGTTGGTGACCCCTGCGTTAGCATCAGCGCGGTGGTGCTAGCGTTAGCACAGGGGTCATCAACCTTCGGGAGAACTGATTGTACGAAGGGCTACATGACTTGTTTGCAGCAAACTTCAGTCATAGTTCACTGTACATACATAAAATATTTTCATTTTAATTTTTTGTATGATGTGACATTACAGGTATTTTCACAATTTAAATAACATAAGCAAGTCAGATTCAAAATTTAAAGCCGTGGTATTTTTAGAACATGCCTCGCGGGCGCCTTAAATTGTCCTCGCGGGCTACCACGCTCCCCCGGGCACCGCGTTGGTGACCCCTGCGTTAGCATTAGCGCGGCGGCGCTAGCGTTAGCACTATTGTTAAACTCTGTGCACTTTGTAAATATCTCGTGTTTCAAATGTGGGTTTCAATGTGGGCACTGCTGCGCGTGTGTATGTACCAAATGGTAATTCCTTGACAGTGGTACCGGGTGAGGCTTGTAACCAGGTGCGCTCTGTCGGCCGGGAATTACGGTCTTTAACATTTTGTACTTTTTCCTCCTCCACATCTCGAATGCCATGTTTATGTTGTATGACTTCTACAAATGAGCTTTCGAAACTGTTGCCAAAAATAACCAAACGCGTACAAAGCCGTGTTCCACTTTTTTGTGGCGTGACTAAAAATAGTCAAATGCAGGCATAACAGCATGAGCACGTCGCTGTCATTTCTGGCTCAATACTGGCGACGTGTTGCCATTGGAGCGGCGTGTTCGTGCCTTATTTTTACAACCCAGATGTCCGCGCAAATGCGTCTAAATCCGTCTGCTTCCACCTAAGTTGGCGTCTTGTAGCGTGCGTGCCGGAGCGTGTGCGTGCTGGGGGGACTGAGGAATGGGTTGAGGCCACCGCACGAAGCATTCTTCTAAAAATGCCGTTCCCTCCGAGCCGCAGGAGCGGCCAGCAATTGCTCAAAACTTCCACATTAAACGGAGAGAGGAGGGATGAAGGGACGCCGAGGAGCAGAGGGAGGAGGGGAGCGAGGGAGGCGGCGGCGACGGCGGCTGAACGCCTTCCAGCAGACGAACCGCGAGGCTCCCGTGGGACCGGCGTGGAGGGGAGGCTGATAAAAGGACGGAGACCGCCCACCTACCACACCCCGGCACACAGGAGCGCCATCGACATTTTGGAAAGCGCGCCCCCCTGTGGCCACATTCCGGGCGAAGTCACGAGGGTTCGGCCGTTTATATCCGCTTTCGAGATGTGAACGAGCCGGGGCCTGCGGGACAACCTTTGGCGAGAGAAACGGGACCGATCCAGGACTGGGTTGCTGGTCGAGAAAAGGGTCACATATAGACAAAGTTGCATCCACGCTCACGTTGACGCCTTTGGGCAATCTGGAGCCTTCGATGAACCGAACGCAGGTCAACTGGCTGTGGGGCAAACATGCTAACCGCCAGTCGTCCGAGCTGCCTCCACAGGTTCATTTACGACACAAATGTGTATGTTTTTTTCCCAATCGACCATTTGGCTGCAAATTGTTCTATTATTTTGATGGAATTTTATGCAAGCAGATGAAAGTCTCTGTAGACTACGTAATAGCAAAGACATTTCATCTCATTTCGTCATAGTAATTCAATATTTTGATCTTTATGGGTTTATTTACTTTGTATTCGATTATCGATTATTATGTTTTTGGAATTTTCCTCTTACCAATTTGTGTGCGCGTTTTAGTGTGTACAAACTGACACATATTTTTTTTTACCCAATTTATTTACTGTATTTAGTGACTCATTTCAATCTCATATCCATGCGCATTTGCATAATTGAATCAATCTACTTGGGTATTTATTTTGATATTGTGTTACCAGATTTATATTATATATATATAAAATTTCAAACTAATATTTGGTGCATATATATATATTAAATGTAAAATTTCAAACTAATATTTGGTGTATATATATATATATTATATATATATAATTATTATATATATAATATTTGGTGTGTGTGTATATATATCTATATATATAAAATGAATGTAAAATTTCAAACAAATATTTGGTGTGTGTGTATATATATATATATATATATATATATATATATACATTTTTTTAAAATCTATACATATATTATTTATTTGCAAATACATTTGATGCTATTTTAACTATTGAGTTAGTTATTTTTCCTTCTTTGTACTGTATGAAGTAGAGTTCACAAATTTTAATAATTGTATTACAGTACATGTTTGAAAAATGGTACCGTTTATAAATGTTCATTTACCAAGATATTTTTGCCAATTTTTGAAATTGGCTGTATTCATTTCTACGCGTTTCCGCCGATTTTACGTTCTTTTACTTGTCGCATCCCAAATGTCATTTTTGACACCCGAGACCTGGAGAGCAAAACCACCAAACTGCAACAGAAGACGTGTTCGCTTTCAGTTTCGACACGTTCTTGACGCTCTCGCGCGCGCGCGCGCGGCGTTTGGCTTGTTACCGTTTGAGGTGGCGGCAGATGAACTGCAACGTGTCGCGGTTGGGCTGAGGCATGCCGCTCACGACGCTCGCCAGACGCTCCACTTTGTCCGCGTAGTCCGGCAGCTCTGCAATAACACAACAACAAATGGTCTTTTCGTGGTTAATTCTTGCCTCTCAATTGTATTGATCCTTTCATTATTGCAATTTATCTTGCTTGTGCAATAATCCTCAGTCTCCAAAAGCTTTATCTGTACAGGAAATGTTTGAAGCAACATTTTAATATTCTTCAGCTGTTTGCACCGATACTGTAAAATTGGCCACAAAATCAGTCCTTGTATAAAGAGATTTTTAAAGTTTTCCGTACTATAAGGCGCACCTTCGATGACTGGCCAATTTTAAAACTTTTTTTCATATACCGTCATTTCCGGCCTCTAAGCCGCGACTTTTTTCACACGCTTTCAACCCTGCGGTTTATGCGGTGATGCGGCTAATTTGTGCATTTTTTCTAACAGCCGCAAGAGGGCACTCGAGCGGAAAAGGTAACAGTGAGGCCGGTGGAATGTATGTGCCGAGGAAGTGACTTTTACCGGTCCGGGCCTGTTAGCGCTGCGCTAGCAAAGCAAAGCAAAGCAAATTTATTTGTATAGCACATTTCATACACGAGGAAACTCAATGTGCTTTACATGATTAAAGGCATTTGAAAACAAAGAGATAAAACATTTAAAATGGGATAAAAACAATAAAAATGACAGACAAAATATTTAAAAAAAAAAAGACAGAATACATACAAAATCGCATACAGTGCAAGTAATATGATCAAAAAGTGGATATATTCTAAAAAGCATGAGAAAAAAAAGAGGAGTTTTCAACCTGGATTTCAAACATTCCCACTTGGGGCTGACATCACCTCTGTCGGCAATTTTTTCCATTTGTGCGCAGCATAATAGCTAAATGCTGCTTCGCCGTATTTGCTTTGGACTCTGGGCTCCACTATTTGACCTGAGTCAGTCGATCTCAGAGCTCAGGAAGCATTTCTGTCATGTATTCAGGACCTAAAATCATTTAGTGATTTATAGACCTGTAGCAGAACTTTAAAATCTATTCTAAAGCTGAGTGGAAGCCAGTGCAAGGACTTTAGGATTGGAGTTATCTGCTCTGACCGCTTTGTTTTGGTCAGAACGCGAGCTGCAGGATTCTGAATGAGCTGCAGCTGTTTAAAATGGACTGGGGGTCCAGTCAGAAGACCATTACAATAGTCAAGTCTACTTGAGATAAAAGCATGGATAAGCTTTTCCTGGTCTGCTTGACACATGCAAGACTTCACTCGAGATACGTTCTTCAAATGGTCAAAGGCAGTTTTTGTGATTGATTTGATATGAGTGTTGAAAGTTGGTCAGGTAGCGTGTTACTGCCGTGTCTTAGTGATTTTTTTACTGGTATGTTTTTTTTAACCGGCCCTGTTAGCGCGGCACTAGCGTTAGCGTTACCGCGGTGCTAGCATTAGCGTTAAACTCTCCGTGTACTGTCTTTCTTTGTAAATATCTCGCGTTTCAATGTGGGCACTTGCGGCTTTTACACAGCTACGACGTATGTATGTACCAAATGGTATTTCCTCGGCAAATGTACTCGGTGAGGCTTATAACCAGGTGCGCTCTGTAGGCCGGGAATTACGGTATAAGGCGCACCGCATTATAGGGCGCACTGTCAGCTTTTGGGAAAATTAAAGGCTCTTAGTTGCGCCCTATAGTGCAGAAAATACGGTATCTTAAACATGTATAAATTTTGCATGCATTTGTAAAATCCTATTTTTTTTTGAGGAGTTTCATTTACGTGTTTTGCGCATACGTAGATTCCGGAAGTAGAGCAATTTTGAGTTTCAAAGTAAAAGGGATAACTGGAAGTAGTCAGTTTGCTGCAGTTCAATCACACGATTCTCTCGTTCCTGCAGCAGAAACTCAAAAAAGGTGACTGGACGATGTGAGGCGTCCACTTACTGACGGTGTCAACCACGTCGCTGAAGAAGCCGTACGGCACCAGCGGCTCGGGGAGCTCCCGGAAGAAGAGTTTCAAGGCTCCCGTGATGACGTGGATGTCCTCCCACTCGCTCCCGTCCAAGTTGAGCTTCTCCTCTGGGAGAAGGAGACAGGAGACAATGTCAGCGCAAGAGTCGGAAGGAAAACGGCGCCCGCCGACGAGGCCCAACGGTGACGCTTGTAGCTGCTGCAGCGGTGGCGGCGGCGCGGGGGGATAAAAGATGCCGGGAAGAGAAGGCATAAATTCACAGTCAAAATATTGCATACAGTACAGTACATACAATACTGTATGTTAGTTACTTTTACTTCCTCCACTAGGTGGCAACCTTGGCCCACAGCAAGTATAGCAGAGAGGCCTGAGGGACAAACCGCTCAGTGCTTAACAAATGGATTAGACCCAAAACCTGTCATTGAAAAACATCAAAAATCAACAAATTGATAATAATTTTAGAACACACTGAACATTTTACTATTTTGGACAGAAATTGTGAATTTCCAAGGGAAATTACTTTTTTTTTTATTTTATTTGTATTTAAATCCACAAAAGGCCCGAGCCGAGATTCAAACCTGTGACCGTGCTGCCCATTTCCAGCGCTGTCAATTTTTTGTCATTTTTAAAGTTTATATCAGGTAGTGGTCTCATACATT
Organism: Syngnathoides biaculeatus; assembly: GCF_019802595.1. Lineage (NCBI taxonomy): Eukaryota > Metazoa > Chordata > Actinopteri > Syngnathiformes > Syngnathidae > Syngnathoides > Syngnathoides biaculeatus. The sequence continues at coordinate 25,200,818 of NC_084649.1, forward strand.
TGTTAATCAGAAAAAAAAAAAAAAATGCTGGCGCTGGTGCGTGTGTGTGAATGCACAAAAGAAGCGAGGCCTGCGCAAGACAAAAAAATTAAAACCATTTTTATTGTCCACTCGGGACTACCTTGCACCAACTCGGCTGGGAACATGTAACGGCCGTCGGTGGTCACCGCTCGCTCTGAAAGAACCACACAGTCACTCAGCACGCTTGCCACGTTATTTAGCGCATATTATTAAAAAAGCAAAAATAAAACATGAAATCATCACAATCTAAGATTTGTGTATTAAAGCACCTCATTCAATACATAATGATGAGTTCTTCTGGTTCTAGCCTGTGTGGCATTTTACCAGCCAATGAAACTTGTAAAACATGAGACGGAGAGCTATGTTGTCACCAAATAAGTGTATGTACATTAATGTGCACTGCATATAAAAAGTGTACACACCCCGTTCAAATGTCATGTTTTTGTGGCGTAAGACCAACATAAACCATTCCAAAACCCTTTCAACAGTTTACCGGTGGCTTATACCGGTGTGACGGTCTGAGCGCTCCGGGTGCTGAAAAGTCTCGCACATGCGCACTAATATACGCGCATTTATATTTTGTGAACCTCCGTCCAGTCTGAAACATCCCCATCCGTGCTTCAACATGTGCCGTTCGAGAACTTTTCGCCGAGCGTTCAAGTTCGCTATGGACTTCTCAGAAAGACGAACACAGCAAACGTACATATATGTGTATATCCTTTTTCAATCAACTTTTGTTTGAAGGTTAGGTTATAGGGTATGTAGAAGAAGGGGAACTATGAGACCGGGGGATTTCCCAGTACGCATTGGCCTACGTACCCAGAGTTCCCCCTGTTAGCAACGCATGCGCATTCATCACAAGGAGACTTTTCAGCACGGGGGAGCGCTCAGACCGTCACACCGGCACAACTCGAGTTTTTTTTCGGAGAGTAAAAATAAACAACTGAAATCGTTCGGTTGTGGAAGTATGCGCACCCTCTTTTAATTGAGGATGTGGTTACGTTTAGGATGAAACAATCCCATCCAAACTCATGTTAAATGGGATTCCGTGATAATCTGCCACCATTTAAAGTGCCTGATTGCCCCAAACGAAGTTCCAATCTTCTAAAAGGCTTCGACTGACATTTATTTATTTGCAAACTGGTTATAATTCCCTCAAACTTGTCCAAGGTCCCAATTCCGACTGAAGAAAAACAGAAACATCAACATTTTCCTTAATTTCTTGATGAAAAGTGTACATCTTCCCTTGGACTCGAATGCATCGTAATTATACCACCATATGTAAAACTTAATAATAATCATGTAATGTACTGTGCAAGGTCTAAAAGGTTATCCAGGTATGTACTCAAACGGAACTGTCAGAATCCGACGTAATTATAAATGATGACACAAGGAATCAGAGATGTATTTGACCCACTGAGAAATCTGACTCACAAAATGGCCAATATTTATAACATAAACCCAATCGCGACCCAAGACTTTGAACACGACCGTCTGTACCTCAATTTTAATTTTAAGGAACCGTAGCTGCCCTGCAAGCATGAATCCTCACCGTGGTTGACCAGGTAGCGTAGTTTCTGAATGACCGCCAGGTTCCCGGAAACCCTGTAGATGCCGTCAGTGTCCAGTCCTGCCGCGACATACCGCACAGCACACAAAACGGGGGATCTTCAATACCATTTTTTTTTTTCATACCAGTAACAGAATCAGAATCAGCTTTCATGGCCGAGTATGTAACAACACACAAGGAATTTGTCTCCGGCAGCCCTGGTACGCAACCCTCCACGAGTACCTGATCCCCAGGAATAAGGAGTTATCGGTATGATACAGATTCCTGGGGACTACTACTCGCACATTCCGAACACAAATCATTAGACGGAATGGGAGACACAAAGTTGTCATGCCCATTGTCCAGGCCGCTTATCCTCACAAGGGCTATCCCGGCTATCATCGGGCAGGAGGCGGGGTACACCCTCAACCGGTCGCCAGCCAATCGCAGGGCACATGGAGACAATCAGCCGCACTCACAATCGCACCTAGGGGCAATTTAGGGCGTCCAGTTAATGTTGCATGTTTTAGGGATGTGGGAGGAAATCCACGCAGACACAGCGAGAACATGCAAACTCCACACAGGTGCCCGGGACCTCAGAATTTACCAGCTGATCCACCGTGCCGCCCTAAATTTTTACTTCCACCACTATTTATCTGAAAGACGCATATTTTCTTCATTCATTTAATGTTGACAGAAAACGGTGTTATAGGTAATAATGTGTTCTTAAAATGCAGAGTGGCAGCACGAAGGGGCAGCTGGAAAGCTTTGGCCTCACAGTTCCGAGGACCCGGGTTCAATCCCAGCCCTGCCTACGTGTGTGGAGTTTGCATGTTCTTCCCGTGCCTGCGTTGGTTTTCTCCATCCCAAAAACATGCAACATTAATTGGACATTCTAAATTGCCCCTAGGTGTGATTGTGAATGCGGCTGTTTGTCCCCTTGTGCCCTGCGATCGGCTGGCAACCGGTTCAGGGTGTACCCCGCCTCCTGCCCGTTGACAGCTGGGATAGGCTCCGGCACCTCCCGCGACCCTCGTGAGGATAAGCGGCTAAGAAAATGGATGGATGGATAAATCTAGAGCTGTCACTATTGAAGCGTTTTATTCTTGGATGTCATTCTTTAAACTGCATACGGTGTTACTGAGCGTATGGTATAGATTTATTGTCCAGAATTTGAGACAACAAAATGCTAAAGAGTGAAAAATCACAATTAGCATTAGCGTAGCAGCAAACATTTTAGGTCAGAAAACGTTTGGTTTACTCATAATGTTACAACACATGCACAGGACACATCTAACAGTTTCTTAAACATCACTTAGAGACGCTATTTTGTCATTTTTGTCGGTGGCCTAACATCGCAAATGTTGCATATGAAACATTGGTCACATTGGTGGAAGCATAGCAACGGTGCAGAATTTATATATAGATTTTTTTGTCTTTTTGTCCCTGGCAGAGCTTCGCGGCAGAATACGTCGACCCGTTGTTGAAGTCAATTTAGTCAAGTTAGGCCGACTTAAATGTGAAATTAAAGCAGGAATCGCTGTCCTTGTCAAAGGTGATAAGACCAAAACTGCCTTGGAAGGAACAGAATAGAATACGCGTTTACTCCTACACTTGGCTGAGTCGAAGGGACTTGTTAAAAAAAAAAAAAAAAATCGGCCTGCAGAAGAGCACATCATCTATATTTAATCTCACGGAAGAAATAGAGTAAAAAGCCTCTTTATGCGACCGGTGGGCCGAGGTACCGGCCGGAGCGCCGCGCTTTACCTCTCTTCTCCACGGTCTCGGCGCAGAGCCTGACGAAGCGAGGCACCGTGCTCTTCTCCCGCTCGCACAGCATCTCCAGCCGACAGCCGAACACCTGATCTGATGGCCGGCGACACAAAAAAAGACATTTCAGAACCACTGAGCACACACAAATTTGCTGTGCTCAATGTTTCAGCTACACAACTAAAAGCAGAGTTGACTTGGAGGCAACCCATCAACGTACTTGGCTCGAAATTCTGCAGAACGCCTGCCTTGCAGTATACGTTCACTGGCCACATCGTGAGGCACGCCTGCAAAACCTTGTGCAGGGTTCACCCAAACATTTGTAGATCAAAACTACAAATTTTGTTCCTACCCCAGAGTTCTCAAACCCAAGTTCAAGGATACTTTTTTTTTTTTCCCTCGGCCTACAGAGCGCACCTGGTTACAAGCCTCACAGAGTACATTTGTAAAGGAAATACCATTTGGTACACACGTACGCCGCAGCTGTGCAAAAGCCGCAAGTGCCGACATTGAAACACGAGATATTTACAAAGAAAGACGGTACACAGAAAGAGTCTAACGCTAGCACCGCTCTAAAGCTAGCGATAATGCTAACAGGGCCAGTTAATACATAATAAAACTTACAGGTAAATATCACTGAGACACGGCAGTAAAACACCAGCAACACGCTAGCGCAGCGCTAACAGGGCCGATAAAAGTCACTTCCTGGGCACAAATATTCCAGCGGTCTCATTCTTATCTTTACCGCTCGAGTGCCTCCTTGCGGCCGTTGGAAAAAAATGCACAAATTTGCCGCATAACCGCATAAATTGCATGAACCGCAGGGTTGAAAGCGTGTGATCAAAAAGTTGCTATGTGTACTCACTGATGCATATATATTTGTTGCTATAAGCCTTTTTTTTTTTTTTAAATTAATTCAGTTCGCTTATCCATCCATCCATCCATCCATTTTCCATAACACATATCTTCCTTGAGACCATCTCAGGCAACCCCAGGATAGAGGCAAGGTAATCTGGTTAACAGCCAACCGCAGGTGACAAAAACTATAATTCCGTAATTCCTGGCCAATAAGACGCGACTTTTTTCCACACGCTTTCAACCCTGCGGTTCATGCGGTGATGCGGCTACATTGTGCAGTTTTTCTAAGGGCCACAAGGGGGCACTTGAGCAGGAAAGGTAATAGTGAGACCGGTGGAATAAATGTGCTGAGGAAGTGACTTTTACCGGCCTTGTTAGCGCTGTGCTAGCGTGTTGCTGCTGTGTTACTGGCGCGTCTCAGTGATACTTATCGGTAAGTTTTTTTTTTTTTAACCGGCCCTGTTAGTGTTCGTGCTAGCTTTACCGCGGCACTAGCATTAACACTTGCGTTAGCGCGGCATCAGCGCATTGAACTCTTTCTGGGTATTGTCTTTCTTTGTAAATATCTCGTGTTTCAACGTGGGTTCAATGTGGGCGCTTGTGGCCTTTACACAGCTGTGGCCTATGTATGTACCAAATGGCATTTCCTTTACAAATGTACTCGGTGAGGCTTGTAACCAGGTGTGCTCTGTCGCCTGGGAATTAGGGTATTCACAACTTGGGGCACTGTTAGTCAAGAAACAAGCCTCGCAGTCGAGAAGTTCTGGGTTTGACTCTGGAAGGTTTCTATTTCCTGACTTTTTGTGACTTGCACTTGAGTTGCGTTCCATTCAATTCTCATGCTAGCCATAAATGCTTAGTTATTTTGACAATCCTAAACATTTTGTTGAGAGATTCTTCTCACAGGGCAATCACTTTTCGATTAGCTATTTAAATTTTGTTCCCAAATAAATTACAGACACCAACCAGACCTTTAATAAGGCCCTTCTCCTGCAGGGCCTGCAGAGGAGGCCTCTTCAGAATCAGCTTCTTCAGCCGGGTTTTGACTCTTTTCTTCTCCGTATTCTCCAGATTGGACGCCGAGCGAGGGACTGCGAGGGGAGGAAAGGACGGGGAGGGAGAAGAGGAGGGATAGAAGAAGGAGGATAAGGAGTTAAGTGCGGGATGTCCCAGCAGATGCGAGGGGATGGTGGTGAGGATGAAAAGAGGGAGGGCCGGGCGACGGCGGGGGCGCGTCGAGGCCGACGGCGCGGTGAGCTGCCGCGGCGTCGGCCACGCTAATATGTAAGCGGGTTGGACGGAGGAGAGGATGGATGAGAGGATGGCGGGGTGTAAGAACCCTGTGTGGAGGTTGAGAGAAAGTCATGATGATGATGAAGAAGACAGTCGTCGTCCCCTGAGATTCAACTGGCTGCAATTCGCTGTCGAAAATTCACCGCGTAAATTCAGTGTTAAGAAGGCGGGGTTACTTCAGGTCAGAACCCAACACCCAGCCAATCCGGTTACGCTTTCTTAGTCACCTGACGTCACATACAAACAAGACAGATTTCCGAGCGGCGTGCTTTTTATTCCCGTGTTTGCGTTACTGCCTTCATCAGACCACGTGCATTAAATCTAAACTCGTAAAATACGAACTAAATCACGTTCTATCATTTTTTTACAATTTCATAATAAATCCACAAAATGTAAATGCCAATCCCACAAACATTTCAAAATCCGAGCGTCTGAATCGTTTAACATATTTCAAAGTCTACTAAGTTCTACTAACATTTTGTCTTTGAGGTGACTAAATAGTCAAATATGAACAAAATGAAAATTCCATTTTGTATGATTTCCGTTTACATTCCGGTGTATGGAAGTAAATATGTGCCGCCAGGATTTGAATTAAAAATGCCACTGAAAATCTGATGCTGTAAAATTCACATTGTTATTTCAAAGTGATCACATTTTCAATAATTTAACTTTTGAATATTAACAAATTCAACCCTTTAAAATTCAAACGCAATATTTTCAGTCTCGTAAGATTCAACTGGCGACAATTCGCTGTCTTAAACTCACCGTGTAAATTCAGCGCTAAGGAGGCGGGGTTACTTCAGGTCAGAACCCAACACCCAGCCAATCCGGTTACGTTTTCTTAGTTACGCGACGTCACATACTAAAAAAACTTAACTGGATTGGCTGCCTTCTTAACACTGAATTTAGACGGTGAATTTTGGACAGCGAATTGTAGCCAGTTGAATTCCAGGAGACTGAAAATATCGCGTTTGAATTTCAAAGGTTGAATTTTTTTTACATGGAGAATTTTTCAATGTTGAAACGTGAAACTGAAATACAGCTATCGGAAATGTAATCACTTTGAAATAAAAATGTGAATTTTACAACATCAAATTTTCTGTGGCATTTTTGATTCAAATCCTGGTGTCACATATTTATTTCCATAGAAAACACTTTTTATCATATATGTTAAAGGGCTGACAGTACAACATTGTTATACGAGTCATTCCTCTCTAGCCTCATTTTTTAATGCAAATATTTCCGTTACTTTAGGTAGGCAAAGGAAGCACTTTAACCTTTAAGAAGAGTCTTTCACACCAATGAAATGAAGATGGTTAGGGAAAATGAAATGAAGACATCATATACATATTTTTTAGGAACATGTGGACTACAAGTAAAAGGTCCAGAAATGTAAATAAAGCTACAATAATAAGATGAATGCACCATTAGATCACAGCGTGAAGGCGATTTGCCGAAGGGGGCGTTGGCGGGTGGCGAAAAGTTAGGCAAACGACGGCACTTACGAGACGTTCTTCTGTCGTCCTCGTCGCCGCTGTGGTCCAGCATTTCCACGCTGCCCGCCCTCCTCAGGGAGTAAAGTAGTACGTTGTCTAACGGGTTCTCGCGGTCCTAGGACAATCACAGTAAAACCTATTCAAACAAATGTACAACTATTACCCAGTGTTATTAATGACATATACACATTTATATTTTATGCAATGTGCTGCCAACCAGATTATGATTTTTTTTTCCCGATCCTCCATTATTTTCTTCAAGACTTCTTTGCGGTCAGGCCAAAGGTTTATACAGTACAACCTCGGTTCTCGGCCACAATCCGTTCCAGAAGGCGGTTCGAGAAGCGATTTGTACGAAAACCGAATTTATATTTCCCACGTCTGCGTACAGAGGCTGCGTTATACACGATAACAACGCGCGTCGTGTGTCAGCTCTTCAGGTCGTGCGCAATATGTTATTTCCGGGTTTTGTCGGGCGCATTCGAGTACCGATTTTCATTCGAAAACAGAAAAAAAAAAAAAAAAAAATTGCAATTTTCATTCGAAAAGCGATTTGTTCGAAAATCAAGGCGTTACTGTATCTGCTTGGGAGTGTAACACAGTATGACATTATCTGTCTAGTGTCTACGTGTGTTGCTCCACCATTTGTTATCTTATTTCTGGGTTTTTCGCAGTGCGTTCGAATTTACAATAACTGAACACGTCGTGGGTCATCTGATCGGGCCGCGCGCGTTATGTTATTTCCGGGTTTTTTTCGGCAGGGTGGGAATTCAAAACCAAGCGCGTCGTGGGTCATCTGGTCGGGCGGCGCGCGTTATGTTATTTCCGGGTTTTGTCGCAGGCGTTCGAGTACCGATTTTCGTTCGAAAACATAAGCAAAAAAATCTCAAAATTTTCGAGAACGGAGACGTTCGCGAACTGAGTATTCACAGAGGTACTTGTGCCCTCTTGGTGCCAAGGACCCTTGTCGAATTGAGGGGAGGAGATTTATTGATTCATACCATATCCCTCTGTAACGGCAAAGTAGTGCTATGCCGCCATCTTGTGGCATCTATTAAATTACAGAAAGCACACAAAAACAGTTTTCCCACACAAAGTAAAGGACAGCGAACAGCCAAGTGTGACTCAGTTTACTGTATTTGCCAGAGACAGAACCTCACCCCAAGACCAAGTGAATTTAACCCAAATGTCTCCTTTAACTTGAAAACAGTTTTTTGTGTTTCGGGTTAGCGCATTGAAATCGTGCCGTGTTCTTTCTCCCGTCCCTCACCAGCCTGTCGATGACGTTCTGGATGGTGTGGTACCACTCCTTGATCAGAGAGTCCGTCTCCGACTGCAGCAGGAACTCGTTGCCCGTCACCGTCCTCAGCTGGAACAGACCCGTTTACAGACACATTGTAGTACCGTGTCTGTGAAACCGGCGCATTTACAAGGCCCCCATCTTGGTTGTTTACCTTGAAGACATTCTTCTTGCTGGAGAGCTCATTGGCCCAGTGCAGTTTGGCTCCTCTTAGGTCAACGCTGCTCTCGGGGCGACTGTTTCCTGGTTTCTGTTATCATCAAATAAACGCGTTTCACACCTGATTACAATCTGAAACGTTTTGGTTTCTAAGCCAGCAGAGACCGTTTCCCATGTCTCCTTGCGTAAACCCTGTTTTTCTTCTGGCCAATCGCAGGTAATATACAATCATAAAATGACTATAGTCATGTAGACACTCATGTTGAAGAATAGTAGGTTTTTTTCTTCTTTCTTCTCTCATTTTCATGGAAGATAAAGAATACAGTGATGCCTTGGTTCTCGACCACAATCCGTTCCAGAAAACGGTTTGAAAAGTGATTTGTCCGAAAACCGAATCGATGTTTCCCATTACAATGAAGGGAAAAAGAAATAATGCGTTCCAAGCCTGAAAAAAAATTGGCTTTTTAAAGCATTTTTCTTAGCTTTTCCTGATAATAAATTGCATAGTTAAAATACATGTATAGTTGAAATACTTTATAAAATAAAATATTTTAAGATATGTATTTATTTTTTGCTTAAAATGTATGCTTTAGTAGTAGAGTACGCTAGGCTGGGAATGCATTGCTGTATCTGTAGCGACTCGGCACCCAGCCTTGTAAACTCTTTTTTTTTTTTTTTTTAATTAACAAAAGTGTAGAATAACTTTAAACAGACAATAATGAGGGGGAAAAAAGTATTTCTTTGGAGCCATGATTGGGGGTTAATACGAGATGATGAGAATGAGATGAGAAGAAAAACAACAGTCACTACCGGGACACGTCTGTGTACAGAGGCTGCGTTATACAGAATAACAAAAGTGCGCGGATTGTGCCATGCCCGTTATGTCATTTCCGTTTTTTTTTTCTTTCTTTTTTTTTTTTTATGGGGAGCGTTCGAATAGACCATAACATAATGCGTCGTGGGTGGGTTAACTGCTGGCGGCGTGCGCATTATCTTATTTCCGTGTTTTTTCGGCGGAGTGGGAATTTATAACAAAGCCCGTCGTGGGTCAGCTGGCCTGGGCACGCGCAATATGTTATTTCCGGCTTTTGTTGGGGCGTTCGAGTACCAATTTTCGTTCGAAAACAGAAGCAGAAAAAAAATCTCGAAACTTTCGTTCGAAAACGGCGACATTCAAAAATCAAGGCGTAACTGTATACAGAATAGTATTACATTATCTGTCCAGTGTCTACGTGTGTTGCTCCACCATTTGTCTTGCATCTAAAACCAAAAGTATCAATGCTAACTGTTAGCATGTCAACACCATTTTGCATTGTTTGTTAGCATTAAGCTAATTGGACTTTCTCAAGGCAAAGGCAAGTGGTTATTTTAAATCCACAAGGTGTGATTTTCTTCTATGTTTAGTGTGACAGTAAACAGCTTGAAGCTTATATTTGGAAGAATTCTTCACTATCAAACTGCTGCTTATTGTGGAGTGAGTTGACTTTACTGCAAATACATAACACTTGTATCCCAAATTTACAGTTATAAGTTAAAGGGGAAAAAAAATATTGTCCAAATGACGGTTCGTATCTCGAAAAAAAACAAACGTCTGGTCACATGGTTGTCAAGGCACCACTGTGTTCACGAGTGTTTCGTGAGGTCTTACCCAGCTTGAAGGCGTCTGCGATTTTGGATCTTTAAAGAAAACCAAGCTGTTCCCGACCAACACCACCCAGGATGGACTCCAGTTTTTCCTACAACACAACCGTAGCACGACCGATTAGGCCGACGACCGAGCACAGCTGTTGCTTCTGTTAAGCCGTGTTTGACACGAAAGAACTCTGAGAGAAGATCTAAAAGACCTTAACAGTTCTCATTCGTCACCAAAGTGAAGTGTTTAACAAGCGTTTTATGGTTAGTAACATTCATGTTAAACTTGTGCTCATGCTTGTGTGACTTTCCAATCTATTGTTATTAACTACTAAAAATCTTCAGTACGGGTCACCTGAGTTTCCGACCTCCTTCTGCGATCTTGGTCTTGTTCAAGAGTCCAGCTTTCTCCAGTTCCTGGCAGGGAAGATATGACGTAAATTTGACTTGGGCCTCGGGAGTAACTCAGCAGATAATTTACGTAATACCACCCCCAGACTAAGTCTCTCCGCCCGTTATTGGGCAGGCGGGGAACGATCCGCCATGTTCCAGGGTTACGCTGAAATACTATCATGTCAAAGCCCAAAGGCAACCATACTTCACCGTTACTTTGTGACACTTTTGAAATTTAAAGTAAGGAAAAGGATTGGATGGATGATTGTTCTTGTAACAATATGTAGCTCATGTGCATTTTATAACAAAAGTCATAAAGTATCCAGAAAGAGATTACAAGATTCAATTTATTCACTGTCGTGATTGATCAACTAGGAACCAACCATTTACTGCCAATGACGGATATATTCGTCAAGTATATTTTTCAACGTGTAGGCATGAAAGAGGGTTTCACTCAGCTTGTCTGTGTAATTTAAGCGTATTGGTAAGCGTAACAACATAGACACCGGTAGATGGCAACAATCCATTGCTTTGGATTTCCTTTTGTGTCATGGGGGAGAGAAACACAAACATGTTGGAAGCCAGGTAAGATTAGACACCTGACACTCAAATAGAGTGTGTCCAGTTTTTATGTGGTTTAAACATCCATCCATTTTCTTAGCCGCTTATCCTCATGAGGGGCACGGGAGTGCTGGAGCCTATCCCAGCTGTCAACGGGCAGGAGGCAGGCAGGGGACACCATGAACTGGTTGCCAGGCAATCGCAGGACACATGGAGACAGACAAGTCACACACACACACAATCACACCTAGGGGCAATTGAGAGTGTCCAGTTAATGTTTTTGGGATGTGGGAGGAAACCGGAGTGCCCGGAGAAAACCCACGCAGGCACGGGGAGAACATGCAAACTCCACACAGGCGGTTCCGGGATTGGACCTTAGAACTCTGGGGGCAACACTTTCCAACTGAGCCACTGTTCCACCGTCTTTTAAACAGATCATGAAAAAAAGATGACGCGATTTATGTAATGAATGAGGAGGGCGTGGAAGAAGCAGTCGACGACATTGACCTGAGCGTTACTCATGGCATGTTTTTTTTTTAGTTCTTTATCTGAAAATGACCATTTTGGTCATTTTGGTGCTTATATTGTGATAAGACAATATTTCTTGGGTCTGGAAAGATCAGCGAAAATGTTCTAAATGTCTTCATGGAGTTATAGCATTTTTTCACATGTATTTAGTTTTAGTTTTTTCCTTTACTACTACTGCTTCCTTTAATATACAGAAAACTTTATTTTCAGTGAGTTTACGTTGACAGGTGCATCATTTGGGAGGGGGGACAAACTACTTTTCAATTTCCCACCGCCCGTTTGATGTCAAGAAAAAAAGACATCCTCGAAAAATGTACTTCAACACCGGATAGAATCAACGGGACATTTGATGTGAAAGTAAAAAGGTGGTGTGTCCCCCCCCCCCCCCCTCACCGGAGTGTCGCCACTGCCGTCCGGAGAGCTCTCGGGAGAAGGCGGCTCCACGACAATGTTGGTCACGTTGCACGAGTAGTCGTGGCACTGCCGGGCCAGCTGAAGGAACAGGAAATGATGTCTTTTGTGGATGTGTAAGCTTGAATGCAAAAACGTAGGAGTTCACGGGCCCCGTGAGGTGGGTGATACCTTGCCGTTCTCGGGCAGGATCATGGACTGTGAGTGTGAAAGGAGTTGCTTGGCGTCATGCGGGGCAGCGTCGTGACACGGGGGGTTGTTGTTTCCGAGCGCCATCGTGCAAATTGTATCGGAGGATGCGGCGCGGTGCATGCTCTTCACAAGCACGGGCAAGGTGCAATGAGACATAAAAGCAAATAAAAGATTAGCATCATGTTATTGGATGTAAATTATTAAAATCTATTACATTTGTTTTTAATTTGGCATCTAGTGTTGTTTTTTTTCTGAAGCCACAAAAGAAGGGTAATGTCTATCGCTGTAAATTCCCGTGTATAATGCGCACCCATGTATAATACGCACCCCCAAAGCTGACCTCACAATTCTGGAAAACTCTTCAACCTATGTTTAATACATTTTTACATTGCTTGCACCTGTTATATAAAAACATGATACGCATATCTGTATTTTGTTAGGTTTTTCAAATAATTTCTCTGAAGCACTTCATTTTAACACATAATACTTTCTTTTGCTCACTTGATTTTTTAAAAAATTCTGAACAATACCGTGATTTAGTAAGTGAGAATATATACAGCTGTTGTTTACACGGGCAGAATTCGTACTATGTGTTTAATTCTTTAAAAATAACATGAAAGACCAGGCAAAACTTTTATTATAATGGGATTCAAATTAAAGTGTCAAGCATTTCAGAAAAGCATTATCAATTAAAAAAAAACAACACATAACCATTAAGATATTAATGATGGTTGTTGTTGTGTCATCGGTCGTATTAAAAAAAAAAAAAAAGAAAATTCTCCCAGGTATGTAAATCTATGAGCACCTTTGTACAAATATGCAGGCATATGTAACCCTGTCATGTTGGAATGAAAGCATAGGCTACGTCTTTTTATAACCTCTAGGTGGCGTTGGCATATTGGATTTTTCATAATTTTTAGATGGGAGGCTTAGCCTAATAAAAATGGGAGAGTCCTATACCTATGTATAATGCGCACTCTTGATTTTTGACCATTTTGGGGGGAAAAATGTGCAATATACACGGGAAATTACATAAACCCATAAGTGTTGCTGATGATAGACGCCCTATCCCTGCTGACTTTTGGTGAGAGGAGCGGAGGAAACCTGGACTGGTTTGCCAGCCAATCACAGGGCACATATTCTCACTCATTTGGACCAGCTGGAACTTTAACTTTCATTTAACTTTTAAGACAGCAAATCCAGGTTATATTCCAACTTGGAGCATTTTTGGGCTGCTTTTCAACTGCGTTGTACTTGCTCTCTTTAAAGTGACAAATAATATACCAAAATGGCTATAATCACATATAATCTTGTACATATTTTCCCACAAACAGGGACCTTTCATGCGGAGGCTGCCATAATAACGTACCTTTCCCCAGTTTCAGTAGCCTACTTCTCTGAACAATCGCACCATACATCCCAGAAACTTGCAACCCCTCATGCAAGGGAGATTAAGCAACTAAGAGCTAAGAGAAGGCTTTTACAACAGCGACTTTAAACCGAATGCACCCACACCCCGCTGTGATGCAACACGTAGCACTTAAGAGGTGCTTGGGTAACAGCTTTTTTTTCCCCCCTCCCTTCTTAACACCGTGAGTTGCGATTTCACCACCTTAATATGCATAAATGCTGATCCCCTAGAAACTGAAGCGTGGAGCTGGCATCGCTCGCATGCGTTCGGCAGGAATTCATTGGAGAAAAACGGCTGTCGCAAAGCTAATAATAAAGCTCATTGATTTTCATTAGGCCAATTGTCTCCCCAAAAGACCCCCGTTTCAGGCCTTCCCTCATAGCCGCGCAAAAAGAAGGAAATGAACACTCGAGATGGACTAAAGCAGGGGTGCCCAAACTTTTTTACCCCAAGATCTACTTTTCAAGCAGCCAATCTCCCGCGATCTACAATTCAATGGAATCGCTACCATTTCTCTGGTTTGACAGCGCAGAGAAAAACCATCCATCCATCCATTTTCTGAGCCGCTTATCCTCACAAGCTTATCCCTGGTGTACACCATGAACTGGTTGCCAGCCAATTGCAAGGAACACAGCAACAACCATCCACACTCAATCCCACTTAAGGGCAATTAAGAGTCACCAAATAATGCATGTTATGTTTTATATACATATACATATATATATATATATATATATATATATATATATATATATACAGTGGTACCTCAGTTTTCGAACGTCTTGGTTTTCGTACAAATTGGTTTTCGAATGAAAATTTCGAGATTTTTTTTTGCTTTGGTTTTCAAACAAAAATCGGTATTGAAACACCCCGGCCAGCTGAGCCACGACGATTTGCTATTGTGATTTTGAACGCACCCCCCCAAAAGAAAAACGGAAAAGACGTAACGCGCCCGACCGCGTGCATCGCAGATGTTTCCCAGTACTGTAGTGACTTTTTTTTCTTCAAATTGAGCAACGTTAACCCCGATCATGGCTCCAAAGAAGGCAAGTGGAACTGCTGGTGCTGAAAAGGCGAAAGTGATGCGTAAAACTGTCGATTTCAATAAGGATTCGATAGCCAAGCACGAATCTGGTGGACGTGTTTCTGAGCTATCGAAGAAGTACGGCATGGCGAAATCGACGATCAGCACTATTCTGAAAAAAATGCACACCCAGCCTAGCATACTCTACTAAGCTAAAGCATACATTTTAAGCAATAAATAAATAAATAGATTTCTTAATTATATAAAGTATTTAAACTATACATGTATTTCTACTATGCAGTTTATTATCAGGAAAAGCTAAAAAAAATTGCTTTAAAAACTATTTTTTAAGCTTGGAACGCATTATTTCCTTTTCCATTCATTGTACTGGGAAAAGGTGCTTCGGTTTTTGAACGTTTTAGTTTTCAACCAGCCTTCTGGAATGGATTGTGTTCGAGAACCGAGGCACCACTGAATACATAAAGAGAGAGAGAGATAATTTGATGAATCCATTTATTTCCAACCTTTATAGAGCCAAGACACATATTTTACAAGTGAAAAATCACACAGCACACCAACAAAAGTAAATCGATTAATTACTGTATGTACTTCCTGCCATCTAATAGAAGAGGATATTTTTTGTTCTGTCTGTCATTGTGCCTCACTGGCATAAATAGATGAATAAATATACATTATTTCTTGGAAATATATGTTTTGTTTTGTTTTAGCAATTACATAAAATTGGATAATTTCCCACGGCACACCTGAGGAGCGCTCACGGCACACTAATGTACCCCGGCACACTGTTTGGGAATCACTGGATTAATCCGTTCTGTGGCTCTATCTTGTGTGTATGTCTTATCCACCAAGGGCGTAGTATAATAACAGCCATACGACTATAGATTAAGACGGTCGGAGGTGCTGAGTAAGCTGCACGAGTACGTTGTTGTTCTTTGCAGAAGATAAAGAATATATGCCTGTGAGAATTGCTATTTTGTCTGACTACGATTTCTAATAAGAATTGTGATAATAGTGATGTGAACAATTGGGTTCAAACATAATTTTAATCAATAGTTATGGTAGTCATCGGCGCATACACAGGAAGTCCGTTTACCCGTTTTCTAGTTTTGGTCATGCGACGTTAACAGCGCAAGCACGAGAGAAATTGTAAAATTAATATCAGTCACCGGGCTCATGTAATTTAGCAAAAGTGTATACTAGCTCCACTCTGCTCGCAAATGTGTTGTTAGTGTAAGCATATCACTTATGACACACTTTAAATGACGGGCGCTTAAAAAAAAAAAAAAAAAATCGAAATTAAGAAAAAAATATATACCCGAAAAATACATTAAAATTAATAAAAAACTGGTTAATCACACGTCCCTAATATAAATGATTCAGGCTGGTGTTTATGCACACACAATAGAAAGTAAAGAACCTTCTCACGCAGTCAGATTTTCAAAAGTCTTAAAAAAACTTTTTTTTCCCCCCTCCTGCTGCGCTGAGAGAACATCACTCGTAGGCACAAAGCGTCATCTGTTCTTTTGTGTGCAAGGTGAAATTCAAGGTGACACTCATTACGTTCCCTTATTTCACATGAAAGTGCGGAGAAAGACGAGAATTTCACCTGTTTCATCCGCCAGCTGCCGTCTGTGCTCCTCTGGTGGCTCCCAAACAGGAAATCAGGTGAGAGCTAGAAAAAAAAAAAAAAAAAAAAAGACGCCGAGGAAGTTTCATTTGGGTTAGGGTATAAGAACGGGCGCTGACTAAAACTATGTATACAGAAATACTTTTAGGAGTTATATGGAAAGTGTATTTTTTAAATTGTTTGTAAACAAATACATGGAGTCCTCGGGTTAAGACGTTTCGACTTGACAACGCCCGTCCCTCCCTCCGCCATTTTGTCTGGCTAATCCTTTGTGCGCCGGGAGTATCTTGGCATTTTTCACCCTCCTTTTTTGACATTATCACCCCAAAGAAGAAAGCTGTGTCTTTTAGCAATGCTTCGGCGGCCAAAAGAAAATCCGTGACCATGGAAATGAAGCTCAAGATCATAAAAACATCGGACAAAGGAGAGACAGCAACACCACCAAGGCTTGAGTCGATCGACCGTGGTGACAATTAGCCCGTATTTTAGCGCATGTGAAGGGTTCCGTTCCTTTGTCGGATACGATGATCACAAAACGAGGTTCTTTGGTACTTGTCGAGATGGAGAGGATTGAGGACCAGGTTCCTTCGCCGTAGCGAAGCACCGCCTCCCCTTCTTCCTCTCCATCTACCTCTCGGCATTAATGCTAAGTACATCATCTTGTTTATTTCAATGTATTTGTTGTCATACTAAATATTTTGATGTAAATTCTGACTTTAACGGCGGAATCCGACTTGAGTCGAAATTCTAGTTAAGTCGCTTCTGTAGGAACGCATCCCAGTCGTAGACCGAGGACTCCCTGTCGTGGGATTTCTCCAGTTCGCGCCCACCTATCCATTATGAAATTCAAAAACCAGGTCTGAAAATCCGTCTGTGATCAAAGTGCCCTGCTCTTCCAGCCACACCGTTAAGATCAAATAACAACGACCGCGACGACTTTCTGCGTCCATGATTTGGCAGCTATACAGAGCGATACAGAGCCACTTTCAAGCGACAGCTACAGTCTGAAAGACTTTCTTGCAAGAATACCCAAATCCCACCCGGGTAATTCCCCCCTGGTACCACACCAAAGCTAAACAGTAAGCGGAGCTGCGTTGAGTTTTGTTGGACGCACTGATTAGCATTAGCTAGCAGTATTCTGATAAGCAGCAGTTGATACATTTTGAAGACAATTGTCAAAATACAATATCCCTCATTGAATTCATATTGGAAGTATGCTTTTTGTTTTTTAAGTCGAGAATTACGCACCACGCAAGCGGAACGTGTGCTGTGGTTAAAAGGGCGTAACGCTTGACACACAAACACACCGTCGGGTCCACCGAAAGGCTTATGAGTACAGAAGAGTTGAAATTCTTTGATGGACTTGGTTCCATTGAATCTCGAGTTTCAAGTTTTCATCTTATTATCATTGCATATCAACAACGATATTGCACATGCCCCCCTCCGCATAAAAAAAAAAAACCCACAATAACATTCAATCATCGGCAACCACCGCCAACACGCAAAAGACTTACTTCAAACGTGTTCATCGCCACCGAGCGTTCCGAGGCCCAATCTGCCATCTGGCTTGGCGCTTTTTGTCGCTTACGGGTCGGCCCGCGTCACGCCACATTTCAAAGAAAAAAAAGGGCAAACTGTCACGTCTCTCCTTCCTCGGCGGACTGGCCCGACTTCCCCATTGTAAGGGGAAGCTGCTCTTATCAGCGCGTACATCGAGTACAAGCAGGAAGACGCGCAAGTCAACTCCGCAGCGGTGACACCGGCGACATCACCATGGCAACCGCAGGGCGATGGCCGGCATTGACTTGCGGGGAACTGGCCTTTTAAATTAGTATCGCAGGGCGACCGCCGTCAAGGTCATACGAGGGATTACAAACCGCAGTGGGCTAACTCGATTTTTGCTATCTTTAAGTTTCTGTTTAATGCAGAATTGCATGCATATTTTTATATCTAGCATTGAAATAAAGGCATATTTTCCAGATCAAATAGCCAAGTCATTTGGGACGCTAATTTGGACCCTGCAAAGACCACAAATCGGTATAAGGGAGGAAACTTTGCAGGCCAGCACAGTGAAGAGATTGCTTAGAATGCCTGCCTCACAGTTCTGTGGAACGGGGTTCAAATCCCAGCCTGCCTGTGTGGAGTTCGTATGTTCTCCCCTTGGCTACGCGGCTTTTCTCCGCCACTCTGGTTTCTTCCCACATCCCAAAAACGTGCATTGATTGGATCCACTAAATTGCTCTGAGGTGTGATTGTGAGTGCGACTGTTGTTTTTCTCCATGTGCCCTGCCATTGGCTGGCAACCAGTTCAGGGCCCCGCCTCCTGCCCTTTGACAGCCGTGATGGGCTCCTCTTAGTGGTGGCGACCGGTATTTCACCATTTTGATGACACGATTATGCAATATTTTCCACCGTGAAAAGGCCCTTTCTAATACATTGATGAGAATAACAGGATCCTACTAGTCCGGGAAGAGAAAAATAAGATGCAAAACAGTACAAGGAATAGAATTTGGACTAGATTTACACCAACATTTTTTGGAATGTTTCACCCAAAACACTGGTGAGCAATGTACATTTTTTGAGGGGGAAATTGCCCACCTCACCAATTTAAAAAAAAAAAAAAAAAGAAATGTTTCTTGACCTTGTAATTAATATTTGTAGCAGGATAATGGAATTATTACTAAAATTGAATCAATTTCAGAATGTGAAAATTAACAAGCCTTAATATCTCTGGATCATATCGGATTAGATCCACTTTGGTCTCATTCGTTCCAATGTAAATGTGAGTCTATTTTTTTTATTCAATTCATTGAAAAAATAATTAACAACAAAATCAACGATTAAAAAAAAAAATCACTAGTTGCAGACCCAAAGTCAAGGTACTACTGTATATTAAACCAGATTAATAAGCGATATGGTATAATGAACACGCATATGTCGGAATAGATCAAAAGTACATTTCGGAGAATACATTAATTCAGTCGAGTGCTCATCTGAGTGATGGTTCAAATAGACAGCACGTGGACTATGAAGTATTATTATTATTATTATCATCATACTTGAGTCATGCGACACATATACACAGAGCACTGCATTTGACTGAGCTCCTGCCTTGTTAGTGCGTGTACTCCACAATGGAAAATGACATAAATGGGTCAATGTACCTCACGCTACTTCGACAAGGGGAATAGCGCCTTTGATGGTGTATTTCTTTTCCATACCATTTATTTTTGATGAGAATAATAGGTGTTGATAAAATAATGACGCCGTGCTGATGCAACCCGAAGATGCTAAATGTTTCATTTAGGATGATGATGGTTTGGCGCATATAGATGTTTGAATCTTATGGGGCATTTACATTTTCAAGCGATATAAAATGTTGCTAAATCAACCCCAAAATATGTCATTGTGTGTGTGTAGACTGTTTAGAAGCTATCAAAAATGATGAAATGCATCTGCAGGGGTCATGACGAGGTTCCAGTCAGATGAGTGATTTAGACGTAGCAATATTTGGGATTTTAAAACCACTCGCAGGGGTTCTAATGGCTTCTGCTGGTCCGCATCCGATCAAAGAGGCATTACCTCGTTATTCCCTGCCGGGGCATTAGCCAGGAGTAAATGCGTCACGCGGGCACAGTTCGAGTCAGTCGGCGATGACGGGGCAACTACGCAGATGTAATCCTACTTTTTAATTTAGCTAGGCTCTTAATCTCACGCCCGTTCAGAGCTTCTGTGCGTTCTGGATGAGGCCGACAATGACTTGGGAAGCGACGTTCATATTTGATCTTCGTCTTGCTTTATTCTCAAGCATGTAGACGCCTGGCTATTTGTCTAAGCGTACAACGGCCCATGAATTATGATAATGTCATCAATAACTCATGACTACTGCGTGGGCGCCTCATTAAAACGTTGTCGCGGCATTCCGATGGATCCGCTGAGCGCGCCGCAGGGGAATCCTTGCATGAGAAAATGAAGATAGTAAAGTATAGGAAAAAAAATGTACAGTGGAGATTAAAAAAAAAAAAAAATCAAGATGGTTTTAGACGATCTTGAAATAAACTGCATCGATTTCGGGATCAAAGTACCGTAATTCCCGGCCTACAGAGTGCACCTGGTTATAAGTTTCACCAAGTACATTTGTAAAGGAAATAACATTTGGTACATAGATAAGCTATACCCGTCTATAAGCTGTGCCCACACTGAAATCCACATTGAAAGACCAGATATTTACAAAGAAAGATGGTACACAGAGAGTTCAACGCTAACGCTAATGCTAATGCTAGCGCCACCGCAAGCACTAACACTAATGCCACACTAACTGGGCCAGTTAAAAAAACATACTGGTAAAAATCACTGAGAGTACACGGCAATATCACGCTAGCGCAGCGCTAACAGGGCCGGACGGGTAAAAGTCATTTCCTCGGCACATATATTCAGTCTCACTCTTACCTTTTCCGCTCGAGTGCCCCCTTGCGGCCGTTAGAAAAAATGCACCAATTAGCCGCATCACCGCATAAACCGCAGGATTGTAAGGGTGTGAAAAAAGTTGCGGCTTATAGGCTGTAAATTACGTTATATGGTATATTTATAGTTTAAACTGAATACAAGCAATTGTAAACATTTCAGGGGCGTCGAATACTTGAGGTTTTTTGCTATTTGTGGCAGCGGATGACTATATAAGGTAAAAATGCCGTTAAAAAAATCCACTGAAGCCATGTAGCAGGTTTCCATGACAGCGTGACATTTATCAAAAATTGGTAATGTTCGTGATGTTCAACAATGCATTTACCGGTAGATGTGCAGGAGGCTTACCCTGTGCATGGTACCATTGGCTGCGGAAGGAAGCGGCAGCGTCAGATGGCTTTTTTCTCTTGGTAACGTTTTGGTTTGCGCCACAATGACCTGGAAGTTAAAAAAGGGGGAAGCTCCATCGCTATTATAATTTTCATGACATTTTTTGTGTCAAAGCAGATATGAGAAAGCGTTCACTTTTATTGACACCCAGTCTCCCCTTTCTGTCGGAAAGTACTGCAAGAACTTTCCGTTCATATCAGCAAAGGGCCAAACGATAACTAACTTCTCATATTGACATGAGCAAGGCTTGGCCACGTGTTTTTGTTATTAATTTAAATACTTTTTTTTTTTTTTTTTTAATTTCCTAATTGTCGGCATGAGCGACTGTAAGTGTGAAGATAGGGTGGATCCCACTTCACTCGCTAAAAATCTTGTGGGACAGGTTCAAGCTCAACCACAACCCAAATACGGGCAAGCGCAACTGAAAATTGACATTTTAAAGTACAATTGCTCCATAATTTTTAATTCAAATCTTGTATTCAATGGACTCACCGTAACCCTGGTCTAGTCACAAGGTCAAACTTCAGTACATGTTGTTCTTTGGCTAAAAATAATGTCTCCGGTGCTGATTCAGTCGAACTTCGTGAGCATATAAATGAGCCAACTCTGTGATCTTGAAACACTGACCCTTCGCTAACCCTCTCCTGAGGGAGAATTCAACGAATCCAACTCAATCTGGAGAAGACTTCATTAAAGGCATGGCGAGAATTAACGGCGAACCTGCTTGTTGGCACCGGAGCCTCCGCGGGCTCTCCGAGGAGGTTTCCAGGAGCTCTCCTTGGTGATCCTGTTGACGTAATAGCTTCTCAGAGAAGACGGGTCCACGTACTGTTCCCACATGTCCATGACCTGGAGCGGCCGCTGGCCCGGGGCCGGATCGGGGGGCTCCGCCTGCGAAGGGCGCCTGTCCACCTGCGGGTGACAGTAGAGGGGCGACTCCTGCCAGGACAGCTGGGACAGATAGGACTCTGTCGGGACCTGGAAAGACAAAATGCTTTTGAAATATACCGAGACCTCATTTAATTACGTGATTCGCGCAGGCAAATGCGAGCCACATGAAAATGTTACGTGGTTTGATCCTGTGACTTTCATGTGAAGCCGACACTTAATAGCAGAGCAAATCAGTCCGACAAACAGTAATATTCGGGGCATGCAGCTAAAAACTGCAATACAGCTGCAGTGCGATGCGTCACACTGTGGATTCGGACACGAGGGCACTGGGAGTACACGAAATACACATCTCTTGTGGAATAAAGTCAAAGCGTGTACAGATGTCGGCTCACTGACTGGATCGACTGCGGACATTACTTTCCACGTGCTTGACAGTCAAGAGGTTCTCCTTCAAATCTTGGTTCTGGGTTCCTGTGTGGAGTTTGCACCTTTCTACCGTTGTTAATTAAAGGGCCACTGTCACAAAATGCATGATTTTTAGTATGTTTCTATACCATCTGTTGTTTGTATTTGTTCTACCTCCGGGAACGTAGCTCGTTGTTCCTTCGTGTTAGCCAAAATGCCGGGTGGTTGCATTGCTGGACATTGCTCGAACACTCGGGAGGACGGATTTACGCTTCATGAGTTTGCAAGAGATCCGGTTCGTCGGGAAAAACGGATTGCACGGGTGCAAAGGTCGAGAGCTTCGTGGGTTCTAAATGACAAGGTAGGTGTGTATACAGCTACTAAAAAAAAAATAATAGTTTGGGGCGGACCACGTAATACGTCTCTCATAATGTAACGTACGTATGACAGGGGCCGACAAGGCAACGAGCCGGCGTTTTGGCTAACACAAAGGAACAATGAGCTATGTTCCCGCAGGTAAAAATAATAGAAAGAAACGAGTCCGCTTGAGCGCGCTACTGCCTCCATCACTTCCTGATTCTTGTCGGCTGTGGTGGCTCGTCACGGCGCCGGGCCGCGACGGCTCATCTCCGCCGCGGAAGTGGGTCGGACAGGGAGGCGGTTTGGCCGTGAACGCGTATCATCTCAATATGGCTCGAAACAATAGCGTAATATTGACCCGGTAACTTCACTCGGTTGTGTGATGTTCTCTTCTTCGAAAAGAGCTTCCGTGTCAGAAGGGGCGTGTCCAACAGTTGGATGTCGAATGAAGAAGACTTCCGCAACTTTGCCCATGGATGACGCGCTTGCCGCTCATACTTATTTTTTCGTGTAGACATTGAAGTGAATAACGTTATATGTATTTTTCATTTCACTATCTATTTTAGAATGTTTATTGGGATGACACTTGACCTTTAAAGTGTACGGTTAATATATGATAGTTTTATGACGGTGACAGTTTCAGACTGCAAATGCAATTTTTTTAAAAAAGCCTTCAAACCTGTTTGGTTTTAATGTTTACGCTGAAGAAACAGGTTTGCACGCTGGAAGCTATCGTGGTGTAAAAATGTAAAAATGCACTCGAAAGGCAAAAACAACCTTTGCAAAGCTCCCCCCCCCCCCCACCCTAACAAACTATATTTGTGTGAGACATTTCAAGGGATAAAGAGCAGCGTGTCCTGCTTACCGGGATTAAGCGCACAATGAATTCAGTTGGAAGGGCGCAAGATAGCGAGAGAGAGAGAATGAATAAATGACTGGCACAGACTGATGTAATTCTGGGATGCCCTGACGTCATTACTGACATGATTGATTCTCTGGGGGGTGCGGGGGGGGGGGGATTATGAAAGCCACGGACAGTGAATGAAACGCACCCTCAGCTGTCATAGCTACTGGATGTCACATTCCACGGTGACGACCAAATGGACGTTAAAACATTTTCAGATGTATTGTACGAGCGAAATAGCATTACGACTAAACGAGGAGCTACTCTTAAACAGTTCTGGTGATTAAAAGTGGCAGATTTATGTATGACCTACTTTAGGTTGTTGATGGATGTAAGCGATGTGATTTCTACGATTAGGAATTCTTTGGAAAAAGGACTGTAATTTCCGGCCTATAAGCCACGACTTTTTCTACAAGCTTTCAACCCTGCGACCATGCGGCTAATTTGTGCATTTTTTTTTCTAATGGCCGCAAGGGGGCATTCGGGTGGAAAAGATGAGCATGAGACGAGTGGAATGTATGTGCTGAGGAAGTGACTTTTACCAATATGTTTTTTTTAACCAGGCTTGTTAGCACTGTGCTAGATTAGTGCTGTGCTTGCGTGTTGCTACTGTGTTACTGCCGTGTCTCAGTGATTTTTAACTGCATGTTTTTTTTTTTCAACCGGCCCTGTTAGCACTGTGCTACCATGTTGCTGCTGTGTTACTGCCGTGTCTCAGTGAATTTTTTACTATGTCTTTTTTTTTTTTTTTTTTAAACCGGCTACCATGATGCTACTGTGTAGCTGCCGCTTTTTTTTTTTTTTTTTTTTTTTTAAACCAGCCCTGTTTCTGATACAGTGTTTTATATTACTATATTGAGCTAAACTAAGTAGTATTAAAAACTCTTTCCGTCTTGCCGTGATTTTTACTGGTTTGTTGATTTTTTTTTTTTTTTTTAACCGGCTCTGTTAGTGCTGTGCTACCATGATGCTAGTCTGTAGCTGCCGTGCCTGTTTTGTTTTTCTTACCGGTATGTTTTTTTTTTTTTTTTTTAACCGGTCTTGTTGGCACTGCGCTAGCGTTAGCGCTGTGCTAGCATGTTGCTGCTGTGTTACTGCCGTGTCTCAGTGAATTTTTTACTATGTTTTTTTGTTTTTTTTTTTTAAACCGGCTACCATGATGCTACTGTGTAGCTGCCGCTTTTTTTTTTTTTTTTTTAAACCAGCCCTGTTTCTGATACAGTGTTTTATATTACTATATTGAGCTAAACTAAGGTATTAAAACTTTGAAAACTCTTTCTGTCTTGCCGTGATTTTTACTGGTTTGTTGATTTTTTTTTTTTTTTTCAAACCGGGTATGTTAGTGCTGTGCTACCATGACGCTAGTCTGTAGCTGCCGTGCCTGTTTTGTTTTTTTTACCGGTATGTTTTTTTTTTTTTAACCGGTCCTGTTGGCACTGCGCTAGCGTTAGCGCTGTGCTAGCATGTAGCTGCTGTGTTACTGCCGTGTCTCAGTGAATTTTTTTCCGTGATGTTTTTTTGTTTTTTTTTTTTAAACCGGCTATTATGATGCTACTGTGTAGCTGCCGCTTTTTTTTTTTTTTTTTTTTTAAAGCAGCCCTGTTTCTGATACAGTGTTTTATATTACTATATTGAGCTAAACTAAGGTATTAAAACTTTGAAAACTCTTTCTGAGTACCGTCTTTCTTTGTAAATATCCCGTGTTTCAATGTGGGTTTCAATGTGGGCGCTTGCGGCTTTTACACGGCTGCGGCCAATGTATGCACCAAATGGTATTTCCTTTACAAATGTACTCGGCGAGGTTTATAACCAGCTGCGCTCTGTCGGCCGGGAATTACGGTAACCCTTTAAAGGTGCCACTCAAATCGCGATACGACAACATTCACTTGCCCAGTCGGCAAAGAATCTCCGGAACTATTCATTTGTACTATTGCCTTGCGCTCCACATCCCTACCTGCAGGTGGTTGTTCTTGTCAGTAGAACGCAGCATGTCCCACTGACTGCAAGACTTCTTCGGGAGCGTGCAGTTCACGTGGCCGCTGAAGCTTCCGCCCACTTCGTCGTAAGGGTTCTCGTTTTCCGTCAGGTTGCTCTGGCTCTGGCTGCGAGTGATCATGGGGACCACCCTGGCATTGTACGACGTCGTCTGCGAGACGGCGGCGTCCCCGGGGACCGCGAGGGGGCCTGACGGGGAGGCGGAAGAGTTGAACGTGAGGGGAGGGAAACGGACGCCGGTCATGTTGCCTTCGGTGTCAAAACCTCTGAAGGCACTGTTGGAGCTGAGGTTCTCCATGGAGCGGTAGATGGGTTTACTCGCTGCGTATAAAACGTGCAAAAAAACATTTGTTAACGGAATAAACACCTCGACCGTGTTTCTTCCTCATTTTACCTTGACGCTGATCTTGATAGGCGACCTCCGTGGCGCTCGGAGTGAGCGCCACTCGGGGCAGGATGCTGACGTTGGAGCTGAGCGAGGCCGAGATGATGAAGCGCTGGGGCAAAGGCATGGGCGAGACGGGAACCTCCGTCACGTACGTGGCGGGCACGTACAGCGGCTTCGTTTTACTCGCAGCCCCTATCCTGCGCACCTGTGACACCCAAACACACACCGGATTTTGGGAGCGACTGTGGCTAAAGTAAGAACTCCAAAACAGTTTTTGGGCTCCCTCGGCAGACGTTTTGTCAAAGTGCATTACATCACTGCTCTACTGCGGGTCATCATTGTTTGTGCCACGGGTAGAGTGAACATTTTTATGCTTTTTTTTTTTGGGTGGTGGAGGTTACAGCGCGAGACTGAGCAGAAGTGGAAGAGAGTCAGCGTGTAATTAGAGCAAGAAGAGGTAGAGCGGGTGCCCGACTAATTTCCAGTAATCGTCGTTCCAACAGATCAGAGAGAATATATTAATATATATATATATATATATATATATCACATATAACATGAGCATAAAGCTAGTTTGACGTTTGTTTTGCCAGTTTCACAATAAACTATAACTGGCATCACGTGTTTCCTTTTATTCTAAGAAGTGTGCACTCGAAAGAGTCCTATTCTCATTTCCTCAAAATTTGTGAGTAAGCAACTATAAATAATTTACAATAGTCGCTAATTTCTTGACATCAAGCGAGTGAGAGCAGACACCAAGAAATAATTTTAAAACGTGAAACGGTGGAAATGGTGAGTAATATGAACCGTTTAGCTCGCAAATATTTAGTATGAATGAGTGCAAAAATATATATGTTGATGGCAGTAATTAGTTTTCAAATATCATCCATGTGTTATGACACAATGCTAACTCAGAAATGTATTTTGAGGAAGCCAAGACATTTGCTAATGTTAGGAAATGCTGTCAAAGGTTGAACTTGCAAATAGTTAGCCTCCAGGTTTTCAGAGAAAAAAAAAAACATGGTCTTGATAGGGGACTCACCTTAGGAACTATAAAAGCACGAGGTTTTTTTTTTTTTTGTATCAGTTACATAAATAAAAATAAACTGCCATTCATATTATTGTTTCTCATAGGGTTGACATATATTATGAAATATTTCCCAAACTATTAGCTACGCCCTCACCTGCCACCAGTCAGCGTTGGTCTTCTTTAGGAGTATGAACCGTTCGCCTTCCCGAATGCAAACCTGCCGTCCATCAGCACCGCGGTAGTTGTAATCATATTGGGCCTCGAGGACCACCGTGCCGCTGGGGACGCCGCACACAGTCACCCCCCTGCCGTTCGCCACGGGCGCCCCGGCGGGCTGCTGGTGCCCTGCGGAGCGCCGCCACGTCCCAGACAGCATGGTTCCCCCTTTGCTGGTTCAGCGAAGAGAGCACTGACGGTGGGTGACGGCGATCCTGGCGGGATTAGCGCGAACCAGGGGAGGAGACTGCAGACTGCCGGGTTCCATGCTGTGGGAGAACCACAGGGGGAAATTGTAAGATTACTAAAGATAATAATCGTGAGGCTCAGTTATTAGACTTTGCTGTTTTACGGCTAGCCATCAAACCTCTGTGTTGTGTTATGCCTACAAACAGAAGAAATTTGGTAGAACTAACGGGGCAAGCCGAAAGGAACAGACGAAGAAGAAATTTGGTAGAAAAAGGATAAAATATCAAGTACAACTTCGCCAGTGAAGGACGCCTGCAAATTGGCGAAACAATGTTAAATTGCCGCTTTGAACCAAAGTGCCAGACTACCTGTGGCCTCTTGAGATTCTTTTGTGGGTCTACTCAAGATGGACGCTGCCAAGTGCAACCTTCTTAAGGTTCTGCTCTTGAACAAAATCTGAGGTTGGCCGAAGTAAAAATAATACCAAAGAAGGAGGTGAGAATTTTGTACCACCCGGACAAATATCAAAGATGTTCGTCTTTGAAAAACAAAGGGAAACGGCCAGAATAATTGAAAATCTGTTGCTCCCTTACCTTGGTACAATGTTGATACACATTAGAAATACTGTTGCTGTCTGGCTTTTTACTGATGTGGACTGCTATGATTTTCAATTAAATTCAGGCTGGAGGCAGGAATGAACGGTCACGCAGAGTCCAGTTTTTGTGGCAAATATTGGAATTACTCTTCGACTTGTCAGACAGGCACGGTGACTCAGCTGGTAAAGCGTTGGCCTCCCAGTTCTGAGGTCCCCGACCCGTCTGTGTGGAGTTTGCATGTTCTCCCCGGGCACCCCGGTTTCCTTCCACATCCAAAAACATGCAACATTCATCGGACACTCTAAATTATTACGATATTGGCTAGGGTATTGGGTTGGGTACCCCTAAAACACATTTTCACTGAGATACATTTCCATCCATCTATTTTCTTTTTGCCGCTTATCCTCACAAGGGTCACACCCTGAACTGGTTGCCAGCCAATTGCAGGGCACGTGGAGACAGACAACACTCGCATTCACCATCACACCTAGGGGCAATTTAATTTGTCCAATTAATGTTGCATGTTTTTGGGACGTGGGAGGAGACCGGAGAAAACCCCACGCGGGCACGGGGAGAACATGCAAACTCCACACAGGCTGGGCCGGGATTGAACCCGGGACCTCAGAACTGTGAGGCCAACGCTTTACCAGGTGACCCACCGTGCCGCCCAGGATACATGTGCTTGTAGAAAATTGGTGAGTTTCTCCTGCATATTTACACCCTGCAAAAAAAAATCAGTTCACTCATCCAATGAATACTAATAAATACGATGAATCCGAGAACCTAAAAAAATCTCGAGTACGTGATTCTAATTAGGGAAATAGTCCCGGGAAATGTGTTACCTTTTTTTGAGCTGACTACACTGCAAGTTTTGCCTTCTTCAGTTCCGAATATCGTGATGTATCGTTGCTGGGCTGCTTGCGTGGCTCAAGAAGACTGAAGTAGTCTTTCTAAAGTGATGGAAGTGCTGCAGCTAACGGCGAGATATTTTTTTCCTCTATTGTAAGAGACTCGTGTATTATTTACATATTTCCAGAAAGGTTTTAAAGCAGCCCAGCGCTACGTACAGTGTCAGATAAAAGGATATGACGGTGTTGTGACATGGAGAAAAAGCAGCACATTTTCAAAAACTGGAAAAAAAGATGACAGCAGGTTGGTGACAGTAATGAGAAAACCACTTTGCTAATTTCTTTAAGAAGTCTGCCTCGCAGTTGAGGTTCCGGGTTCAAATCTCAGCTCATCGACAGTTTCCCCGTTGACATCACCGGTACCCTCCTGAGGCGGCGTCACGCATGATGATTGTTTCAGCTCCTAAATGTTGACCTTTGCCAGAAAATGCGGCTTGAATCCCAAATTTGACCACTTTCGGGGGGGGGGGGGGGGGGGGGGGGGGCGGTTCCACCTGCGTGTGAATAAGTCATGTTTGGAGAATTTCAAGGGATGATTCAGCCCAAAATAGCATCCATCTGTCGCTGAGCTTTGCTTACTTACATAAGACCAGTCAAACTTTAGACTAGAAACATCCCAGCCGTGCATACACGCGCACGCACGACACAACAGAAGCCTAAACGGACAAGGGCAGCATCGGCGGGTAATCTACGGACAAGACCTGGTCCCAATCAGTGACAAGGAAATGAGAGACAATTCAGAATGTGAGTGCGTGGCTAAAACCGGGTGTTTGTGTGTGTGTGTGTGTGTGTGTGTGACAGCGACGTAATGAGGGCAGGGTTCGGTGGCTCGACCTTGATAATCCCGCCGTTATTAAAGCGCAGCGTTGAAACCGTGTCGTCCCGGGCTGCCGGGAATTACACTGCAACCCTACAGCGAAGGTGCTGGGTGGAGGGCACGGGCTCTTTCTAAACAAAATAGTTTGAAAAAAACTCAACTGACTCATACAAATCATCTTTTCTCATTGAAATGAATGGAAATGCTGTTAATACGCTCCAGCCCCCATCCAAATTGTTGTAACGTACTATCCACTGAGACATCAGTACTTATCGCAGCTCATTACTTCACTAATATTACTTGATCTTTACAGAGAAAAAAGAACATGACTGTGAATGGTCAGTTTACATGCTCTGCTGCACCATTTATGTTCGGTACACCGGTTACACTGCGCTTTTGTAAAAAGTGCTTCTACTTGTGAAAAATTCACGTTACAAAATGACTTCCTTAATGAATTGATTTCATAAGTAGAGGTACCACTGTAAAATATTAATTTGATTAATTTATGGCAGTTTGTTTCATCTTCTTTCTTTTTAAGGGACAAAAAGGTGTTTTGTTTGGAAGCACAATTTTTTATTCACGTTATGTTCAGTGACAGTTTTGTTACGTCGTAATCCTGAAGGAAATATTTTTGTTTCTTTTTGAAAGAAAATGGTTGGATTGATTGGGGCAATCTTTCATGTGAAGTGCCGGTGAGTAATATTCCATTTCCTATTACCGTGCAGTGATGGTGTAAACCCAGCAGCGGCCGTGACCTGAAAAAAAAGAACCAACATGTACAGCAGCAAGCAAACATGCAAGCTTTTCTCACGACGCAAACAGGAAGTTATTCTTTTGTTACCCATATATTAACCCACCGTAGTGTAAATCCATACTAAAAAGTGGAAATTATAGAATAAAACCACGAGTCCATTCCGCTTGGCAAACGTTTTACAAGGCGGCGTGCAAACGCTTGTAAATATTGTGTGCAATTTGGCACCCGAACAGCAGCAGCGCAAATATAAACGTAAAAAGAGAGATAAGATGAAAACAGCGGTGACGAATGACAATCTGAAATGGAAAAAAAAAAAAAGGCCCTTCATATGGCGGAGGGCGCTCACGTGGCGTCACACAGCCAAACACGGCGAGCAGTCCATATGGTATCAGACACACGGGCAACGTGTCAGAGGAGATGAGGGCTCGTGCCGGAGGCTGACGGCGCAGGGCTTCGTTGTGGCGCGAGTGCATCCAAACCAACGGAAAAAAAAAACAAAAAACGGGTGAATCCAACCCAAAAGGACTTTTGTCTTCTGAGGTGAACATAAAAGGTGACATCAGCTGCCGGTTTAAGCGTCCACGCAAGTAAACTATTTCATAAAGAAAAAAAATTACGTGCACCATTTTGGAATGTGGAAGGAAGCAGCGGTAAGCGCAGAAAACCCACACATGCATGAGGGCAACACACAAACGCCGCACAATTTTGTTCCATCTCAGAGTCAAAAAGCGGATTCCATTGCTGAGTGGACGTACTGCCTGCCACTGTGCACGTGGCAAAAATCACACCTAGCAACATTTTTCATGTCAGTACATGGAGTTTTTGATGAATGTATGAGACCGCCTGGTATGTAACGTCTTTACCACAATGATCAGCACTGGTAATTTCAATCTGATTTAATAATTCTGAAAAAAAAAAGACAAACCCACAGTTATAAGAGGGTGTGCACACATATGGAACCAAATTGTTACTTTATATTTGCTTCCCCTCTCAAAACGTTGTCTGTTTTTTTTTTTTTTTTTTTTTTTTTTAAGCTTCAGATCAGAGGTCACATTACTGGGAAAAAGTTTTTGGAATGATTTATTTTATTTTTATTTATTTAATTATGTAATTATTTTTTTTTCTAGATCTCAAAAATTGGAAATTCAAGTAGGGGTGTGTTGATTTTTATTTACACGGTATATCTATTAAAACTAAAGAGTCACTGATGGTGTAGTGGTCGGTACACACGTGGGATCGATTCCCGCTCAGTGATGGTGTCGATTATCTGCCCTGCGACTGACTGGCGACCAGTTCGGGGTGTAGTCAGCCCGAAGTTAGCTGGTATAGGCTCCAGCTTTCCCGTGACCCTTGTGAGGATAAGCGGCATGGATAATGGATGGAAGGATGGATATATATTGAAACTGTCTGATGAGTGAAGCACCTCTAATTTCCTTGAAAGGTTCCATATAAATGCAAATTATTACTGTCGTTATTATTACGATTATTGTACACATTATAAATAGATTTTTTTTGAAAATGTACTGTTTTACAAAAAAAAAAAAAAATTGTCAAGATCATTAAAGCATCTTGATGTGAAATTATTATTTAGTTTTTTTACATCCATTATTGAACAGGGGGAAAAAAAGGTTTTAGTGGTTAAATGTTGATTAATCTGACAGAAAAAAAAAGTCACTGAAAGCACAGTGGCACACACTTCTGAGGATCCGGGTTCAATCCCGGCCCCGCCTGTGTGGCGTTTGCATGTTCTCCCCGTGCCTGCGTGGGTTTTTCTCCGGGTGGGCACTCCGGTTTCCCCCCACATCCCAAAAACATGCAATATTAATCGGACACTCTAAATTGCCCCAAGGTGTGATTGTGAGTGCGACTGTTGTCTGTCTCCATGTGCCCTGCAATTGGCTGGCGACCGGTTCACCTCCTTCCTGTTGACAGCTGGGAGAGGCCCCAGCACTCCCCGCGGCCCTTGTGAGGATAAGCGGCTAAGAAAATGGATGGATGGATATATGTCAAAGGTAATCATTTCTAACCGTAAATCATTCCACTTGTAACGTTGCTGTTTTGGAAGGAAGCGAGTTGAGAAACGCGCGGAAAAAGACGTCGCCGCATCGCAGCCGTTTGTCTTTCCATACGTTTGAAGTGAAAAGAGGGCGGCGTGAATCGTAGGGTGAGTGAAAGAGGAACTTCAAAAGGCATTCATGTCCTCTCGCACTTTGAACACAGATGCGCACGCAGGCACACGGGCAGCACATCGACGTGTAAAAGCAAAAGTGTTTAAATACCGGATTGATGCGATAATTTGTAAACAAAAACAAGGTAAAATGGTGAATTTGGATCAAATGATGAGAAGTCTTAAAAAAAAAAAAAAAAAAAAGTGATCACCACACGTTGGCCACCCATGGAAATCACCGCTTACAACAAAGTGGAAACTGTGGCGTTTAATACCCCAAAAGATGCGGTAATCTGCCATTACAGTGAATCGCACATTTTGAGATAATTTTACTCCTATCCTGTACAAATGTCTCACCAAGTGGCGGTTTAATAAGTGACAACATTCAAACAATGTAGCGATACTGCAACCCTCACACTAATGGACAAGTGTAATTCGACGACGCTGCCTCCGCCGCTGAAAATATGATCCACGCTTATCCTTATGGTATCGATTTGACATTATGGTAATGAAAGCCATACTTGTCATTGGCCCAGGGGGAGGAAGCCTGCACATTCTGGTGTGTGCATCTTGCCCACTTGGGGTCAGTAGAATCCATCCATCCATAATCTTAGCCGCTTATCCTCACAAGGTTCGCGGGGAGTGCTATCCCGGCTGTCATCGGGCAGGAGGTGGGGTGCACCCTGAACCGCTTGCCAGCCATTCGCAGGGCACATTGAGACTCACAATCACACCTAGAGGCAATTTAGAGAGTCCAATTAATGTCGCATGTTTTTGGGATGTGGGAGGAAACCGGAGCGCCCGGAGAAAACCCATGCAGGCACACGGAGAACATGCAAATTCCACAGAGGCGGGCTCAAGAATCAGCTCCTCTGCATCTTCTCACTACGGCGCTAAGCAGAGGATAAATATGAAACACATGATTTACTGTTTTATTATCCGCATCAGTAATGAGCTGCATCATTTATCTTCAGATATTGTTGCTTAACAACACCACCACCACATACTGTCGAGGCTATTTGTTAGCCATGTGCGCCAATGATGCTACACTTTGTATGCTAGCAGAGGCTATGTGGGTTTTTTCAAATGCGTAACGTCCAATTCTTTGTTTTATGTTTAGTTTGACAATAACCTTCAGCTGTGACTGGGGCTTGTCGTGAAGAGAATCGAGTCCAATTAAAATTGCATTGCGCTACGTCAAGGCACCGCTGTTAGCCAGGGTCGAAACAGAAGGGGTATTTCATGGTCTTTGGGGTATTTTGACACAAGTACCGTTATTAATACAATTAGAAACTGTTTAAACTGCGAAAAACACATAAATGTTTCCTTTAACGCAAATATAAATGAGTAGCGCCACGTGGGGTGTTGGATTCCACACGGAAATCAAACGATCACATTCCAAATCAAACAGCCAGACCGTCTCACTCCCTTCTGGCGATTGCATGATCAATAACTTGATTTAGTGAAAACGTGCTGATGTTTATGTAACCCTGATGAGCGAGAGCGCGAGAGAGAGAGACACGCGTTGGTTGACTTTGCGCCTGGATGCCACAGTTACAAGGCGTGATGTGTCTCTCTCTCCATAAGAGACGCTCGCCCCGAGCCATAACAGCCTTTCATCCCGCCAAAGCCGTGCATTATTGATGATCAGAGCGAGAGCGCAGACGCGCTCAAACGCACACTGCGCTTCCCTCTGTGACGGCCTGTAATTTGTACGGCAATCCGTGTGTGCGCGAGACTTAACAGGTGGGCCGGGTTCTTGAATAGCGGCCGACCGGGGGAGCCAATCGGAGGCCGGGTGACGACACACCGGGTCGTCATTGGCTCAGGACCGCGGTGACAACGAGCGGCATTCCCTGGCATGTGTTGCTCTTTGTGCCTCGCCGCGCACAACAACACTTCACATGTGCGATGCCATCATTTCCAGCCGTTTCAAGCATCTGACTGACGCAAGGCCCGTGTTTACGACGGAGCCGCGAGCGCTGACACAAAGACAAACTTCTTCAGAGAGTTCCGTCTTCCTGCAAACAGGAACAATAACCAGACAGGCCGGCAGTTTCCCGGCAGACCGGAGCAGCATCTGTTTGCTCAGCCGGAAGCCGGCAAGTGCATTTAAGGCCCTGTTTGGGTTTTTCCAATGGAGGAAGGATGAAAATACGCCCTTTTATGTAAAGTAGTCCTGGGAGTTGGTATTAATTTTATAAAAAGGTACTACGATCTGGTCTACAGCCTGTCCGTAGAATAGTGGACCAGCGTTTTACCCTTCAGAATCGGAATTGGCTTTAAATGTCGAGTATGTAACAACACACGAGAAATTCATCTCCGGCAGTCGGCGCCGCCCTGGTACGACATTCATGTTGACTTGGCAGGATCCCTGAGGGTGGACGGGAGTTTGCCAAACCAGTCTACAGATGCTTTGTCGATTTGGAGAAGGAGTTCGACCGTGTCTCTCAGGGAGTCCTGTGGGGGATGCTTTGGGAGTATGGGGTACCAAACCCCCTGATACGGGTTGTCTGGTCCCCGTACGATCGCTGTCAAGAGTTTGGTCCGCTTTACCGGCAGTAAGTCACCGATTCTGTTCATAGCTTTTATGGAGAGAATTTCACGCCGCAGTCGAGGTGACAAGGGGGTCTGGGTCGCAGATTATGTCGGTCTGTCGGTTTCATCAAACTGTGATCGCCGACTCTCACTGGAGTGGTTTCCAGATGGGTGTGAAGTGGGTGGGATGAGAATAGGCACCTGTAAATCTGAGACCATGGTCCTCAGTTGGAAAAAGGTGGTGTCCCGCTCTCCAGGTTGGGCATGAGATCCTTCCCCAAGCGGACGAGATCAAATATCTTGGAGTCTTGTTCATAAGTGAGGGAAGAATGGAACATGTCATCGACAGGTGGATCGGTGCAGGGTCTGCAGTAATCCAGACCCTTTGTTGGTCCGTTGTGGGAATGGAGCTAAACAGAAAAGCGAAGCTCTCTATTTCCTAGTTGATCTACGTTCCTTCCCTCCTCTACGATCACGAGCTGTAGCTCATGACCGAAAGAACAAGATCCCGGACCAAAGCGACCGAACAGTTCTGAGGATTCAAATCCGGCCTCGCCTGGGTGGCGTATGCATTTTCATTGCCGTGTAGATTTTCTTTGCATTCCTCCCACTGTCCATGGTCGGCTCATTTAAGACTCTTAAGTTGTTCGTAGTAGTGGATGTGAGTCCGAAAGATTGATTGTCTGTCTGTGTGTACCCTGCCTCTTGCCCGAAGATACCTAGAATCAGCACTAGAATGCCCCCGATAGTCCATCCATCAATCTTCTTACCTGCTTATCCTCACAAGGCTCATGGGAGTGCTGGAGCCTATCCGAGCTGGCAACGGGCAGGAAGCGGGGTACACCCTGAACTGGTTGCCAGCCAATCGCGGGGCACATGGAGACAGACAACAGTCGCGCTCACAATCACACCAAGGGGTAATTTAGAGTTATTAATGTTGCATATTTTTGGGATGTGGGAGGAAAGCAGAGTACCAGGAGAAAACCCACACAGGCATGGGGAGAACATGCAAATCTTGCTCAGATTGGCATCTACAAATCCCGAAAGTCTGAGACAGATGAGAAAACCAGGTGGCCAAAGCATGAGGAGTTTTACTCTAATTTTAGTCTTCTACGTTGATCACAAAGATGACCTCAAATATTACAATATCACAAATATTACCTCCAAAGGTCCAACTCACAAATGATTTTCCGGAACCCTCCCGAAGCTTCCTTTTCGTGATTCTCCCCATTTGTTCTGCTGTTCCACGGTAATCTCTGATGTTCCATATTTACATTTTCCACGCAAAGCTCCAGCAAACGAAATGTCAAGAATGCTCTTTTCGAGCCACGCGAAGACGGCGCTTTGCCAGAGCACGGGAAGTCCTCGCCGGTGCCTCGGGGGACGCGCCCCGCATTGATGTTTCCAATGAAGAGCGCCGAGCCCCATTGATCCGCTGGGGAAGAGAGTGAGCTGTCAAAACCAATCAGACGAGTCAAAGACCCACTTTTTTTTTTTTTTTTTTTTTTGCGGGTGTGTATAAATCGGCGCACTGAGCTGCCAAAGTGAGCACGATACTGCTGGAGAGGAGAAGGAAGAGCAGCTCGAGCTCCCCGAAGCAGCGCACGCCACTTTGATGTCTTTGCGGGCCTACTGTTGTACTTTCAAAAGGGAACGCCGCCGTCTAACAATGAGGGTTAGAAGGGTACGCGCTACGTCTACAAGCAATGTAAGAAAACAAACCGGTACAAAGGAGCCCGGAAAAACACGTTGAAAGCATTTTGGCATCCCAACATATCCAATTGCCAAGATTCTTTTCACGCTATTGCAAATTATTGCCAGGCCGAATTGAGACGGGTCAGTCAGAACTGCACGACAAACCAATGAAAACGAGACTAAGCTGTTGGAATGGCCGGCGGTACAAAAAGCTGCAGCGCCACCTTTACACTCGATGGAAGTCATTTGTTCCAAGTTCAAATAATAAAAAAATGTGAATTTAATTTTGGAGTGATGCCATAGGATACGAGTTGATTTCGTTCCGTCACGTTCATATCTCAAATCCCTTCCCCAATTCAAATGAATGGAAATGTCATTACTTTGTTCCAGTCTCCCAGAGGAACAAACAAAATCTTGTGTAATTTTTTTTTTTTTTTTATAGGAACAATAGCACGCGACGATATTTTACTTAATAAAAGTATACAGTAATCAGTCATGTGCTCAGTCATGCCCGCAGATATTAAGTTAGGGGTGTGGTCCACCGGTCATGCCCACAGATATAAAA
This sequence comes from Syngnathoides biaculeatus, assembly GCF_019802595.1. Lineage (NCBI taxonomy): Eukaryota > Metazoa > Chordata > Actinopteri > Syngnathiformes > Syngnathidae > Syngnathoides > Syngnathoides biaculeatus. Next base: position 25,238,336 of record NC_084649.1, read on the forward strand.
TTGCGGGTGTGTGTTGTTTGTAATTATGAGTGTACCCCTTTAAGAGCGAAGGGGGGCGGTGCCCGGTAAACTAGGAAGTAGAAGTAGGCTGAGCAGCAGCTCGGTGTTAGAGACTGTGTGCTTCCATGTTAAAAAACATAAAATAATAATAGTAAAATAAGACGTCAGGCGGTGGTTCACTGCGGTGGATCGGTTTTCATGTGCGCTGAGAGCGTGCGACAAGTGCGCAATTGCGCAGTAGCGCATCTTAGAGGGAACATTGGTCAAGATTACACAAAATAAGCGACGTCTTTTGATATTTATGTATTTCTACTCGTAACAAAATTTCACGTGTGATTTTTCGTACTCGACTGTGCAGATTTGGGAGTGCGATGGCGCGCGGGCGCATACGCGTCCGTCAAATCACAGTGACTGCAGTCATAAGAACGAAAAGGTTTGTGCCTAATTGATTTGTCGTAATTGTGCAGCTCCTTCTGGTGTGAGCGCCCTGGCCACCAGTGGGCAGTATAATACGGACACAAAGACATACATGAAACGGTTGTAACCCCCCCCCCCCCCCCCGGCAAGTTGCAGTAAGAGTCATTTTTGGGAGAGAATAAAGAACATATTCCCAATGAGTATCATTATATTGTCTGTCTACATGTGTTGCTCTGTCATCTGTATTCAAACATCCATTCCTCAAAGGTGTGACTGTGACACTGATGCTATGTGTGAGCACTCGATGGTGTTTTGCAGATTTTTGTTAGCATTAAGCTAAGCTAACTTTCCCGATGCAAAGCTAAGCAGTTGTTTCAACCACACAAACTGTAATTCTTCGTTTGTTTTATGTTTAATTTGTCTGTAAATTTCAGCTGGGAGTAGCATTAAACACTCTGCAGCCTCTTTTCGAATGATTTAATCAAAAAAGAATTCAAACTTTATTCATTATCTATGAATCAACGTGAGAAAGATCTGTCATTCATAATTCGATAAAGACAATGATGAGGACTTCCTTGCCCCTTGACTTGGAAAATATTATTTACGCAAGGAACGTGAATAATATGCAAGGGTTAGAACAAGTTATTTTTGTTACAATGTGCTCCTGTATTCTATCTATTCTAGCCACACCGTCGATAGCGTGCAAGCACGAACACTCTTTTAGTCGACACACAGCAATTCCCTCTATTGCACAAAGATCCTGGAGCTGCACAATAATCTGAGTGGTGACACAGCACCGCGCAAAGCTCTTCAGCCTCTAAACCTTTGCGACACTGCGCCGTGGAGCCCACCGCAGTAATTACAGCGCAAACTTACGGTCTCCCCGCTAGTACGCCGCCCGGTACAACGGGGGCACTTTTAATCAGCGGGGCTGCAACTGCAGAATCATCTTTCCCGCCCTGTGCGTTGTCACCGGGGGCGGACCAAAAAAAAAAAAATAAAAAAAAACAATTAAAAATGGGGTGGGGGGTGGGTGGGGGAGGGCATCAAATTTCCTGCTCTGCATGGACTTAAGAGTGGTTATGAAAGAAACTCACATTTGCAATGCGTCACTCAAAGTGTTTTGTTTATTTTTTCTTCTTCCTCTGGACCACTTTTTGTTCACCCTTTGGAGACAACCATTTCTCAAAAGTTAGATAGCTGTCACATAGTTTTGAGGTCACTCATTCAAGGAGTCACTCGAGTTTCTTCTTCTAAATGTAAAACAGTTCCAGAGCTTCACAGCATGTTTTCATCAAAATACCCGAGAAATTCTAGACGTTTTTACAGCAACTTTCTTGCCAGGTTGACTTTCGCTCATCTCAAGCAGCACGCCCCGGATTGTGCTCGACCAATTATGAGCCCTGCTTTTGTTAGACTGACAACAAGTTCGGCCGTCTCCTCCACCTCAGCAACCAATGAGTGTTTGTGATGATCAGCTGCTTACTTGAAACAAGTACCCATTACGATTCCATTGCATTACCACTGGCGGATACAGGATTTAATCACCAAGCCACCAAAATACACAATTCAATTAATGTAGCAGTGGCCCATGACGTGGCCGGACAAATACTTCCCACCCCCAAGTAGACAATTTAGCCGAATATTACAAAAACATTATTATCGGAAGCTAATCTGTGCTCGGCGGCACGGTGGATCAGCTGCTAAACCGTTGACCTCAGAGTTCTGAGGTCCCGGATTCAATCCCGGATCCGCCTGTGTGGAGTTTGCATGTTCTCCCTGTGCCTGCGTGGGTTTTCTTTGGGCACTCCGCTTTCCTCCCGCATCCCAAAAACATGCAACATTAATTTGACGCTCTAAATTGTCCCTAGGTGTGATTGTGAGTGCGACTGTTTGTCTCGATGTGCCATGAGATTGGCTGGCAATCATTCCAGGGTAGACCCCGCCTCCTGACCGTTGACAGCTCGGATAGGTTCCAGCACTCCCCGCGACCCTCGTGAGGACAAGCGGCAAAAGAAAATGGATAGATAATAACGGATGGATCATCTGTACTTACCTTACGGCTCCGACATGATAGGGCTTTGCCTGTTGCATAAAAGTGAAACGCTCTCAATAGGTTCAACTTCTTCCTCCTAACGTTGACTTCTTCTTATTCCATTTCAAAAATGTGTCATGAATTTTTTACTGGTTTGTGTTCAGATTTGATCTGTTTATTTTTCATTTTCTCACGTTCGAAGTAAAGAATTCAATTACAAGAGGTCAACGGAGGGGAACGCCAGTGTGGTGCAGGTTATTATGTTAATTACCCCCACAGTCCAGATTGGCTCGCTCAGCGACAGTTTTAGAAATAGGCAGAAAATTAAACATTTACGCAGTTCTGTGGGCAGCCGTTCCAGAGATCCGATGATTTGTATAAGAACCTTAGAGAACCAACTTTCCATAGTATGTCCCCTTTAAGGAAGGAGAGGTTTGACATCGTGAAGCGTCCTAAAAGCAAAATTCATAAGAACTGGTCAGAGCTCAGGTGCGAGGCAAGTGGACACCGACTGACATGAATCGGGCCAGAGGCAAAGACGCCAAGTAAGGTGAAGACTGTCGAGGTTTCAGAATTTTTTTGCAAATCCTCAGGGCGAGGGGCTTCATAAAGGGAAGGCCAGTGTAATATCTGAGTGGTGTTTGGCAGTCGTGACCTCAGAGAGGATGAAATCACAAAGGCACATTTCCAAACGCAACAAGTGAGGAACATTTTAAGCTTGTACGTTGGCTCAAGTCAGAGATTCTGCCCGTGTAGAAAGAATCCTTGGGCTCGAGTTGTGTCCAATTGCGGCTCTCGACTGCGTACGCGAAATGTGTTTCCACAGGATGTGATTGCACACTCAAGCCTTTGAGCAAATTCTTTTGATGACACACGAAGGTGGAAACAATACATTTTGTTCACGGTCTATCAGCAACACGTTGCCGTTTGTGTGATTTCCGTCTGACACGGTGGCTCGATAGTGGCAGCAGTGGCCTAAAGCCTTTTTGGCAGCAGCTCCGCTGATTGCATATTGATATTTTATGAATGTTTTAAGGGTTCCAAATCCATTTTAAAAACATGCAATAGATCTGAACAGATTAAAGTTACACCGTAATAATCCAATATACCCCGGAAGTTTCATTTATAAAATAGAATTAATGTTCTAGCTACAATTGAGAATACTACATGTGTGAAATATTGAACATTATTTTTTGCAATTCCTTGGAAAATAATGTGCACAGATATGAATAAATCTATTAATTATTTTGTATGGTATATTGCTGTGGACGGACTTTACCCCCCAGAAAAGTCCTCATTTTACTGGCCCAACAACCCACAGAAAACTATTTTTAATCTGATGACATCTGGAGTTATCAAACAACTTTATAGTAATAAACATTGAACAATAATATGCAAGAAAGCACACAGAATAAATAAGTTTGCATCTCGACACTCACCTTGCAGCGAGGTAATGTTTTCAGATGGGACAGTTGCTTTTTCGGTTAGTTTGCTACGCTCTTCCCGTTGCACATTAATCCTCGGCAGATGCCAAAAATCATTTGCGAGAATATGAACAACCCGGTCTGACGCTTTTTTATTTATTTTTTTTAATAACAGTCGCATTCGAGAGCACTTATGTTGCCCGGTTTAGTGAATGTTTTTGCTTCCCCCGAGCTCTTTAAGCCGATAAAAAAAATAAAAAAAAAATACAGCTTGCGCTGCACGAGTTTCCCGGTTGAAGATTGGCTAAACTCACGCGATATGGTTTTCACATTTATCCAATCAGATACCGCGGACAGGCGGTGCAAGTGACGCGAGCTTCAGAGACGTGCAGCGAGACAAACACCGCTCGGCTGGAATTTCAAATATATAAAACGAAGTTACCTTACCAAATGTCAATTTAACGCTATGTTTTATGGGAGATGTAGTCTTTATCACGGCGAGCGACTGTACAGACGCCCTTCTAAAAACTACAATTTCGCCATTAGTCAGTGACGCGCGGTCGCCTTGCATCAGCGTGTGTGCGTGGACCGTATTTACCGGCAAAGTTGTCACGTTCTAAGCCACTTTAGCGTGTTTAAAAGTAGACATTTCCCCCAACCGAGTCATCAGTCACCTGCCAAATGAAGCTGTTTGTTAGCGAAGGCAACCCACACTGCCTAAAAGTGTTAGCCGCCTTAGAAGGAGCCGAATTCCGGTGTGACGTCCAGTTTGTCAACCACGAAGGTAAGAGGCACCCTTACATTTAGAATATATCAGGAAAATGTCCGACTAAACTTCAATACTCACCAGACAGGGGGTTTGAGTTTGAGCTGAGGTTTTTTTTTTTTTTTTTTAATGAAAACTGCGAGTTTTGGGGGGAATTTTTTTTGGGGGGGGCACGGAAGCTAGCTTGTCAAGTGCCATTCATTGGTTGCTACTGTCAATCAAATATTCCACCAAACATCCGCATTCACCAAAACAAGTCAAGGCAGGATGGCGGGAGACTGGAGCAGAAAAATATTAAAGAAATATTAAACATATACAGGACCCTTTATTTTTTTTATATACAGTACTTTCTTATTGTTCTTACTGTTGTTTTTTCAGGTATCTGTACTTCAGTATTTGCCATTCTGACGACTTCTTACTTTTACTACCTACATTTGAACGCATACTTGTACTTTCTACACCTTACGTTGCTTGTCATTGATTTAAACATCTGCAGAAGTTTTTGCAACTTGTAAATAAAGATGTTAAGTTGAGAAAGTAAACTGTCGTTGAGCTCTTGGAGACTGGTAAGCCAGTAAAGAGAAACGGGGACCTCAAGGACATGAAAGAACCTGAGCCAGGGAGCATTTCCATCCATCCGTCCGTCCTCTGAGCCGCTTATCCTCACAAGGGTTGAGCCAGTGCTGTAGCCTATCCCGGCTGTGAACGGGCAGGAGGCGGTGTGCACCCTGAACTGGTTGCCAGCCAATCTCAGGGCACATAGAGACAAACAGACGCACTCACAATCACACTGAGGGGCAATTTAGAGTGTCCAATAAATGCAAGCCCCGTGGGAGGAAACCGGAGTGCCGGGAGAGAACCCACGCAGGCACGGGGAGAACATGCAAACTCCATTCATAGGCAGGGCCAGAATTGAACCTGGTCCTCAGAACTGTGAGGCCAACGCTTGCCGTCACAGCATTGACATTTCAGACTAAATAATAATGTTGAATTCAATAAAAAAAGGAACGTAACTAAATTCAATTGAATTAAAAGTAATAGGTGTGATTGTGAGTGCGGCTGTTTGTCTCTATGTGCCTTGCGATTGGCTGGCAACCAGTTCAGGGTGTACGCCGCCTCCTGTCCGTTGACAGCTGGGAAAGGCTCCAGCACTCCTGTGACCCTTGTGAGGATAAGCGTCTAAGAAAATGGATGGATGCATTCGTTGTGGTTAACTGACGTATAAGAACACGGCTGGAAAACAGGAGGAAGTCGTTTGAAAAAGTAACAGTAAATATTGACAACTAAGCAATTTGATGGTGCCATATTTAGTGACTTCTGACTGGTTTAATGAATATCATACAAAAATGTTTCGCGTCTTAATTTCCTGCTCACAAATAACATGAGTGGGCTGATTTTCGCATTGTTTACCGTGCGGTAGAAAATAGCACTTTGGAAGGCGGTCATAGAGTTGAACTCACATTGCCACGACAAGTGTTGCCCATCAATTTGTTGCAAAAGCAATGATTTATCGACCTGTTGGAAACCTTTGACCCGAGTTATGTGCTTTCAAGCCGCAAATATTTTGAAGCACTTCCCACAACTATAAGTGCACAGCTGGGCTTTTCCTTGTTTTACAACATCTTTATAACATTGGGAAGGCACTCAGTCAGTGAGCAGTCGCGTCTGACTTGTGCTAGTCAGGTGAGGCTGCATGTAAAAACGTGTTTGAACAACATCGTAAAAAAATGTGAGCTGTGGAAAAACAAGTTTGACAAATATCTGCATTATTATTCATACCCCTCCCATGGTTGGTTCCAGATGTTTGCTTTTCCTCCAGCAGCCAGATCCCGTGAATCATTAACCCAACACCCCCTGGGATGCCACTGTGGTATTTATTAGATTAATCGGTGGAATAATCGATAGAATAATCAATTCTAAATATATTCAATGGCTGCAGCCCTGGAGGGTACGTCCAGAGACCCAATTGGATAAAAGCCACTGAAAAACTGTAAAATTCCTTTAAAGAGGGCTTTAATGTACTGTATACCAGAGGTGCTCAATGCGTCGCGAGGCAGTCTTGGTTGATCGCGTGACGGCGTGCCAAAAAAAAAAAAAAAAAAAAAAAAAAGTCAGCCAATATTCCCTCTAAACTGCCCGCGTGAGCAATTGTGCACGGCGGATGCAGTCTCGTCGTAGATATGCTGCGTTACATGCAAAAACAAAAAATATCCAATTAAAATTGAAAGTATAAACCTACAGCTATTCACTTTGTGGCATTTTGCAATGTGATTCAGTGAGTGAGGGATGACTGATTGTTACATCCAAAGGCACATACGTGCTGTAAAAAAATGAAAAAAAGAAGCCACTGGTTTCTTTTAGGCAGCATGTGGATACCTTTGCCACGTCCCCAACCCCCCACCCCGTCCCGCTCTTGAAGACATACACTCAAAATTACAAATGTTACAGTACTTACGCAGCCCAGCACTGTGTTTTATAATGACACCGCTTTAGTTAGCAACACAGTCTGGGCAACGTAGAGCAAAGACGAGCCAGACATGCTGCTTATCTTTACTTTCGATATAAATGGAGAAAATGAAAAAAGAAATGCTGTTGCTTTGAGATGCAATGACTGTCGGACTATGTGAATAATCGGAGAAAAAGTGGTGAAACTGGAAAGGTCTGGAGAAAGGAGAAAGGTCTGGTCTGATGCCAAAGTAGAAAATGCAGGATGAGATGGTGTGTAATGTTAAAATTCCACCTTGGCACGGCCTGGTCCAGGATGAAAGCACAGACAATACAGTGCACAAAAAGCTAATTGTATATTTTAAATATACACATATATTTATATATAGTATAATATATCACATAACATTAATAAGATAACATTGGGAGCATCATCCCCCCCCCCCCCCGTCATCGTCGATAGCTCTCCTGGGTGCTTGAAAAATAGATCTTGGGGTAAAAAAGTCTGTGCACCCCTGCTGTATACTGTATATGACACACACAGTTAATAATTTTTTACCATTTTACCTTGTCAAAACCAGAGTCCTTCATTACTGTGTAATAAATTCTGACTTGTTTCTTTGTTTTTTTTTTTGTTTTTTTTTTTTAGAAAAAGTCGTGCCCTTCCTGAGCCGTCCATCTTTACCGGCCCTGCTCTTTCCAAATGGACAGTACCTTTTCAGCCCAAATGCCATATGCCGGTCAGTAATGTCGAGTTCTGCCTGCAAAGTCAGTCAATGCATGTATTCTCGAGGATGTGAATCATATTTTGCTCATTCATATTTGTTGTCTTCTTAGGTACATGTTTGAAGTGAGCGGGCAAGAGTGCAGCGAGGCTTGCGATCAGTGGCTGGAATGGGAGACCACAGAGCTCCAGGTAGGCCCCCTCAAATGTGGAACGGCAGACTTTTCAGGTTGGTTGCCAATCTGTTGCACAACGCACACTAAAGCCTCCTAAAGATATAAATGATTTCCAGTTCCTTAGTCTACACATTCTCGCCCGTAAAATCCTCTTACCGCGCTTCAGCGTGTCCTCGCCACCGGAGCGGATTGAAATTGTGTAAATAACAATCATTCAATTGTGCTCTCAGACTGAGCAAAGGAGGGAAAAAGTGCTTTTCCTCTGTTGTAACTCTTGTCTGTCGTCTGACTTGTGCAGCCTGCCTTGCTTCAGGCGCTTCACATGGCCGTGCTTCGGGGGAAAGAATCAGAGGTACCCAAAGTCCTCGCGGGGCCCCTCAGCTACTTGGACCAAAGCTTGACCAAGGCGACCACATCCTATTTAACTGGGGTACGACATACTGGTCTTCCTTTAACCTTTATAACGTATTTTTCTCAAAGAGTGCCATTTCTCGAGTAGACAACATAGACAGTGGGCAATGAACTAGTTTGTGCAGTGCCAATTTGGGTCTGGTGTGCTGCAAAACAGGCAGCGCGGCGGTCCAGCTGGGAAAGCATTGCGCCTCACAGTTCTGAGGACCCGGGTTCGATCCCGGCCCCGCCTGTGTGGGGTTTGCATGTTCTCCCCGTTCCTGCGTGGCTTTTCTCCGGGCACTTCGGTTTCCTCCCACATCCCAAAAACATGCAACATTAATTGGACACTCTAAATTGACCAAGGTGTGCCCGTTGACAGCTGGGGTAGGCTCAAGCACTCCCCGTGACCCTCATGAGGATAAGCGATAAAGAAAATGGATGGATGGATGGATGTGATGCAAAACATTGCTTTCAATACAGCAGAGTGAAAGACGTACGAATTTGACCTAAAATATTAAATCCATCCATCCATTTTCTTTGCCACTTATCCTCACGAGGGTCGCAGGGAGTGCTGGATTCCATCCCAGCTGTCAACGGGCAGGAGGCAGGGTACACCCTGAACTGGTTCCCAGCCAATCGCAGGGCACATAGAGACAAACAGCTACACTCACAATCACACCAAGGGGCAATTCAGTGTCCAAATAATGTTTTTTTTTTTTTTTAAATGTTGCATGTGTTTGGGATGTGGGAGGAAACCGGATTGCCCGGAGAAAACCCACGCAGGCACAGGGAGAACATGCAAACTCCACACAGGCAGGGCGGGATCGAACCCGGGTCCTCAGAACCGTGAGGCGCAATGCTTTCCCAGCTGGACCGCCGTGCTGCAGATAATACCTCAAGGTGGGAAAATGTTGCTTTTACAGGCAGCATTATAGCGAGTTTATCGCATACCACCATATGTCATGGTAGATGCGCGCTGCCTGCGGCCCGGACGTGGCATCTGTAAAGCTGCAGTTTACGGTGACATTTACAGAGAGAGCGCTGTTGCATTGTGGAGCAAGAGCTGCTAAATCTTTCGACATCCATCACTTTTCAATAGCGCTTGTTGTGGCTAAGCTACTTTTGGTGCCAGTCAGTTCCCGAACACATAGAAACAACCATTCACACTCACATTCCAACCTATAGACAATTCTTCAATGAACCTAACTGCATTAAGATGAAAATGGCGTTGTTGGCACTCTGCGAGTAAATGCAACATACAACTCATCAACCGAGGAAAAATTACATTTGCAATTTACTATAAATACTTACCGAGATGTAAACGTCTGACTGTAATGGGAAATTCTAAAATGATTGGTCTCTGTGTCTTGTGTGCTTCCACTGCAGCCGGTTCTCTTTTTGTTTTTTCTCAGGATGTTGTTTCAGTCGCTGATCTTGTTGTTTGTGCCGCGCTGCATCCGATTTTGTCTGCGTCATCGCTCGCTTCAGGTAAACATTAACATTGTGTTTGGACCAATGACGTAGAATAAAAACTAGACTGCGCCATCTCTGCATCCAACATTTGCTCCGCAATGGTCAACTGGCTCTGACTTCCGGTCAGGGCAAAAAGCATAATAAACAATACACACATTGTTATGGAAAACGATGCGATAGATCTATATACTAGGGATGTTTTGTATCCCTAGCGACGTGAATATAATCTAAACATTTGCAGCATACCCAGGAAGGTTTAGAACTGGGGTGTCAAACTAATTTTTGTTGCTTGCCACATTGTAGTTACGCTTTCCCTCAGACGGCCGTTATGACTGTGAAACCATGAAAATCTTTCACCTCACCATATTTACATGTGAAATTTATGAGCTAGTTTTGGAATTAGAAATGAAGGTTAATGTGTTTTTAAAGTATTGCTGATGGTTTGGTACACAATAATGCTTGCAATATCTCAGCGTTATAATTTATGATATGACAACTTGACATTTTGATACAGATTTTAACAAAAATCATGGAGGTTCATACTCATAATTTGCCTTTGCGGAGCTGGCCCCCGGGCCTTGAGTTTGACACTTGTGGTTTAGAAGATACATTGACACATACATATGTAATAGGAGGTACAGACCTTCATAATATTGTAATGTTATATTTTCCACATTTATAATTATAATAATTAATTATGAAGGTTAAACTGAAAAGTTACTTCTTTCCAATCGCCTGCACGGTTTTGACAGCTAACAGCCATATTGACGCCAAAAATGCTAAACCTACCGTATTCCAATATTATGTTTCACAATGTAAAATTGTAAAGATATCAAAGGATGTCAACGTTCACCTGAAATAGTACCCAAAGCAATGTTTTGCCCTGACCGGAAGTTGAAGCCGATTTACCACCTCAAATGGATCTGTGCACCGTCTGCATTTTATTCTACGTCATTGGTTTAGATGTATTTTAAATTAGGTTGTGTTAATATTCCCTCCTTCAGGGCGATAGTAAAGTTTTTAGATCTGGATTAAATTTCACCATAGATAGCACTTAAATATTTAATCACAGTCTTTTGTGTGCTACGCTTAAATCTGAAAATTCATTTTCTGATTCTATTCCCTCATCCCTCTTTCCTTGCGTTTCCCAGGCGAGCAGAAGTCCGTGAGGGTTTGGTTCGACCGTGTGGCCGCCTCACGGGGCTTCGTGTCGGCTTCAAACAAAGTGCTGCAGGGAAAAGGCCTACAAGCGATGAAGAGCTTCATGCAGAGCAGCCAGTGCAGAGGCGCCACGCAGCCGTGCAACAGCGGCCCGACAGAGGTATCTGCCAGACCAGTGCAAAAAAAAAAAACATTAGCCGCGTTACGGGTGCCGTTATGGTATCTACGCTAAACTGCCCTGCTTAATCTGACCGAACAGAAACATCTTAGAAAGGAAATAGGACAGTGGGAAGATATTTTCTTTAAGATAATTAATTTTGTTTTACAGTTAATGTGTTGTCTGTGTTGCTTTAGGGTGAGGAAATGGAACGTGCGGTGTCACAGGAAGAGATGGAAGCCGCTGCTCTCAATTGGCACAAGGGTGTGAATTCCGCTCCAGCACCAACAGACAGACTTCACCCAATGTAAGTTATTACAGTTGTGTCACTATTCTACAAGGTTCTCTTTAAATCGATGACTCCTTCTTTTTTCCTTCAGTCTGCCGCAGGAAGGCAGACGAAACATCCTGATGACCAGCGCGTTGCCCTACGTCAACAACGTACCCCACCTGGGCAACATCATCGGCTGCGTTCTCAGCGCTGACGTCTTCTCCAGGTGCTCGCGAGGGAAAGCGTAACAGGGGATCTTCGGGTTTTGACTCTATGGCTTGTTTTCACGTGACGTCACCCGTTGTGCTGCTTCCAACGGCGGCCATTTTCGATCCCTGAGCGCCGTTACTCATACATACGCAAGGTGGACGACGTTATGTTTCTAACTGCATTTATTGAAGACGCGACCGACAGCACATCAAGCCCAGACTGACTATTAGGGTACCTGGCATACACACTTCGGGGGACTCAGGACTGCGCAATATTGTGCCCTGGATCTTTTACTCTATGCGACAGAAATCACGAAGGAGGATACACTTACCTGTATGCTTACACGGAAAACGAAAGGCGGTGGAATATTTTTTTAATATCGAGGCAAACTCCATTTATTCAATTTTATTTCAAAAAGTATAACCTGTATATTAGTTCACCACAAGCAAAGCGAAACGTCTATTATTTGTTTAAAATTTGATGACAATGGCAGAAAGACAAAAGAGTAAACAAATCCAGTATTTCACAAAACTCTCGAATCTTTCAGGCGACTAACAAAAAAGGATCTTAACGGAAATGTTGGCCTTCTGAAAAGAGTATCGATTAAGTTTGTTAGCTCGGCGACACAGCACGTTGGAGGTTGAGCAGTTCTTACTGGTTTACAATTTGTTTTTTATATATATATATATATATATATATATATATACACACACACACACACACACTTATAGCCTGCAAGAGTTTTTCATTGAAATATTCCCTGTAATTATGTCTTCTGCAATAGCATTGGTTTGTGATTGAGTGTGTTCCATTCCAACACTGAAATTGGAGTTACATTGACGTTGTAAGAATGACACTGTGCTGTAAATCCCGTGTATTAATATAAATAGGTCAGTTGCGGCAGTCTCCTGTGTACGACATATGTAAGATATTCAGCGGCAAACGTCTCCTTTCCAACGTCGCCCTCTCCAAGGTACGCCCGACTGCGAGGCTGGAACTCGCTCTTTGTGTGCGGCACAGACGAGTACGGCACGGCCACGGAAAATAAAGCCCGCGAGGAAGGCCTGACGCCGCAGCAGATCTGCGACAAATACCACGCCATTCACGCCAGCATCTACGAGTGGTTCCAGATTGACTTTGACTTCTTTGGCAGGACGACAACCGACAAGCAGACGGAGTGAGTTACGAGCCGGGTTGTCAATGTCTAATCCTGGAGCGACTTCTCACCAAAATGAGCTCTAATTTAGTTCGTCAGTTTGTTTTACTTTTTCTTTTTTCCCGAGGGGAAGATTGACAGTCATGAAAAGGCATTTTGTCAAATAAGTCTAATAAAAGTATGCAGCATACATTTTCAAGGATTTTCAGGAAAAAAAAGTACATTATTGGGGCGGTACGATGGCTCAGGTGTAAAATCGTTGGTCTCGCAGTTCTGAGATCCCGGGTTCGATCTCGGACCCACCTGTGTGGAGTTTACATGTTCTCCCTGTGCCTGCGTGGGTTTTTTCAGGGGACTCCGGTTTCCTCCCACATCCCAAAAACACGCAACATTGATTGGACACTCTAAATTGCCCCTCGGTGTGATTGTGGGTGCAACTTTTGTCTGTCTCCATGTGCCCTGCGATTGGCTGGCGACCAGTTCAGGGTGTAACCCCGCCTCCTGCCCGTTGACAGCTGGGATAGGCTCCAGCACTCTCCGCGACCCTCGTGAGGATAAGCGGGTAAGAAAATGGATGGATGAAAGTACATTATTGGTCAAACAGATTTAGACATCATGAAAAAAATCCAAGAAAAAAGGCAAAATGAAAAATGTTGGTGCTGCGCATACTTGTAAAATTTCATAAAATCTGTATACTGTATTTTGAATTTCTTGTAAAAATATTTACATTTATTTTTCCAACATGAAGCCCATTCATTTTAGTTTGCCTGGGATGTAGACACTCAGATTTTTTTCATTTTTTTGGTAACATTTTTGTGTAATTTTTTTGGGTGATGCCCCGCATCTACAATAAATAGAGAAGCTAAACAAAGAGGTCACGTGGCACAACACTGCAAGGTCCTGACCTGCACAGGATGCCGGTTTCACACTGATTAGTTTACGTATGAAAACACAAACAACATTTTACGCTGCTATATACATTATGTAACACCAGATTACAGTGATCTGGGCAAGATTGTTGATGTTGAACGTCGAGTCCTCCCAGCCACAAAATCGACTTAATAACTAAATCGGTCTCAAAGCACAGTTGTAGTCTCCAAGTTACCTTTTTTTTTTTTTTATTTTTGTTTGTCATCTTCATTTGTACCATTAATTCATCATTTGTATTGTTTTTGTGGTGTTAAAATAAACGTTATTATCCAGCATTATTGTGAAGAAAAAGCAGGCTCTGTTCTTCCGTCGGGAGCAGACATATTGATCTGCAACAGCAGCGCAGCAGACAACAGGCGCCGTGTGAACTAGAGAAAAGCCCACAGCGGATTCATGTTAAGAGCTTTCACATTTTGATCCTCCCCCCCGGAACAATTTAATCATCTCCAAATTAAACCCTTTCATATTTCTTTTCTTGATTTTTTTTTTTTTTTTTTTTTTTTTTTTTTTTTTTCTCTGACACCACAATGATTGCTGTTAGTCGGCAAGTCCCTGTCTGGTCTGTCATCTGCTAAATTTGTACTCAACCGTCCATGCAAACTTTTGTCACTCAGGATAGCCCAGAACATTTTCTGGAGGCTCCACAAAAACGGCTTCCTGGTGGAAGAGATGGTGGAGCAGCTACGGTGTGAGAAATGCCAGCGTTTCCTGGCCGACCGCTTCGTCGAAGGCACTTGCCCCTACTGCAAGTACCCGGACGCCCGCGGCGACCAGTGCGACAAGTGTGGGCGACTCATCAATGCGGTTGAACTCAAGGTGAGCTTTTGTGTGTGTGTGTGTGTGTGTGTGTGTGTGTACAGATTTACTGAAGGTTTGGTTCATTTTGGGGAATTTGGCAAATTGTGATTTTTGTTTGTGTTAAATTCATTGTAAATGCTTGTTTGACTCTAAATGTGCCTTAGCTGAGATCAACTCCAACTCAACTCTCACCCTAATGAGGATGAGCATTATTGAACAGGGATGGATTGACGTGTTGAATGAAGCTGTCTGTCCGTCCTCTTATCTTTTAGGAACCTCACTGTAAAGTCTGCGGACAGACTCCAGTCATCCGCTCGTCCAAACATCTTTTCCTGGACCTTCCAAAGGTACAAATTAAAAAAATATCGCTCACTCTGTTGAATTTTGTGCCATGTTTCTTCTAAGGCAGCGTGAGCACTGAATTTTCTTTTTTTTTTTGAAATCGTCTGTCGGCTCGGTGCAGCGTTTGCAGTGATGCGGACTTTGTATCGGTCCGTTGTGGTGAAGAGGGAGCTAAGTTTACCAGTCTATCTACGTTCCCACCCTCACCTCTGGGCACTGTGGGTCGTGACCGAAAGAACAAGATCCCTGATCTGGGTGTTCGGGCTCTTCCTTAGAGAAGGGTGAGAAGCTCGGTCATCAGGGAGGGGCTCAGTGTCGAGCTGTTGCTCCTCCACATTGAAAGGAGCCAGATGAGGTGGCTGGGGCATCTGATCCGGATGCCTCCTGGACCTCTCCCTGGTGAGGTGTTCCGGGGACGTCCCACCGGAAAGAGATCCCGGGGACGACCCAGGACACGCTGGAGAGACTGTGTCTCTCGGCTGGCATGGGAACTTCTCGGGATCTCTCCGGAAGGGCTGGAAGAAGTGGGCGGGGAAAGTGTAGTCTGAAGCTACTTCCCCCGTGACCCGACCCGGAGAAGTGGTAGAAAATGGATGGATGGATGGATGGATCGATCGATGAATGGATAATTGTCTGTCTTCTTCTCTAGTTAGAGGCTCAGTTGGAACGCTGGCTGGACAAGTCCACCTGCAGCGGAGACTGGACTGCGAACGCCAAGCAGATCACTCGCTCCTGGCTCAGAGACGGACTCAAACCTCGCTGCATCACCAGAGACCTGCAGTGGGGGACGCCAGTCCCTCACCCGGACTTTAAAGAAAAGGTCTGCTTTTTCCCTCACTGAAGCCGGATTTACACTGCAAGCCCAAGTGCCTAAATCTGATTTTAACACCTAAATCCAATTTTTCTGACTGATTTCCAGCATGTACGCCACACGTATTGACACCTTGTCAGCACAACATGGTAATAAGCAACAATACATTTAAATGAAATTCACCTATTTACTCAACTTAGCATTGTCGACACTTTGCTTAGTTAATGATGGACACAACTTGACATTTATAATGTCGGAATGTTTTCACAGATTTATTTTGTCAATGCTTTTGCTGTAGATTAGGTTTGTGCGGTTTTTTTTTAAATGTTTAATTTTGTTATGTTTATACATCACATGGGAGCAAAGGATCTGGCTCACTTGAAGCATGCAGTGTAAATCCACCCCACGTGTCCAAACGGAACATTACAATGTTTTCTTCGGACACGTTTGTAAATGTGGTCACTTATGACCTTTTTGGTGCTTTTTCAGGTGTTCTACGTGTGGTTTGACGCCCCCATTGGTTATATCTCAATCACTGCCAACTACACAGACAAATGGGAGCAGTGGTGGAAGAATCCAGATCAGGTAAAACGCTTTTAAGCGCCGAGAGTTTGTCTTGATTCGGATCAACTGTGATAAACTCCACATTTTGTTGGGAGACTTAAGATCCTCGAGATAGAATGCAGTAAATATCACGCTTTGGGTGTCGGTTAACTAGCTTCTCCGTGTTCATTAAAAACGCACGAGCTCCAACAGATAAAAAAAAAAAAAAAGAAAAATCCATTATTTGCCCTCATAGTTAATGTCTTCATCGCATCGACTCATCTCATCTCTCTCAATCTAAAACCCCAGGATTGAGCTGTGAGCTTGTGTGTGTCAGCGCGTGTTTTGGGCGGGGGCTGGGAAGAGCTGATAAGTCCTCTTTGAACCGAATGATCTCACGATGATCTAATATGATGTCATCCTCACGTTGCAGTGTTGCTTATGTGCCGCCAGGTGGAGCTGTACAACTTCATGGCCAAGGACAACGTGCCGTTCCACAGTGTGGTGTTTCCCTGCTCCCTCCTGGGAGCCCAGGACCACTACACACTGGTCAATCACTTGATCGCCACCGGTACGCATTTGTAATAGCAGCATAATACTTTCATTATATCTGATGTCAAAAATGAACAGTGAGATAAATTATTCATGCTTACAATCACATGTAATATTCCGACTTGTGTGCAGAATATCTGAATTACGAAGACACAAAGTTCTCCAAGAGCCGCGGCGTCGGCGTGTTTGGTGACATGGCCAAAGACACGGGCATCCCGTCCGACGTGTGGCGCTTCTACCTGCTCTACGTGCGTCCTGAGGGTCAGGATTCGGCCTTCTCGTGGGCCGACATGGCTCTGAAGAACAACTCGGAGCTGCTCAACAACTTGGGCAACTTCATTAACAGGTTGGTCGCTGAAGCGCTGAATGAAGGAGTTATCGATGAGATGGCGTCTCTCGGGATTTCATGTAGAGAGCGGGTGAGGAAGCATGTTTCTCAAACGTTTAAGAAACCGACTGAAGCCCGGAAGCAGAAGGCGACGAAGGCTCGGGAAAAACTCCCTCGAAGGAAGAAACCTCAAACAAACCTGAGGCTCGGCGAGGGGCAGAGGCAGCAAAAAAAAAAATAGGGTAGAGCAGGGTGGGGAAAAATTATTTTCGAGCACCACATTTAATTTTTAAAGCAGATAAATGGCTTGGGTCACAGGTGTCAAACTCAAGGCCCTTGGGCCAGAGCCGGCCTGTCGCATGCATTTATGTGGCCCGTGAATGCAAATTATGTGTCAACTTCCGTGATTCTCGTGAAAATCTGTACTAAAATTTCAAATTGTGAGATAATAAATCACATTGCGATACTACAAGCATTTTTGTCTTACCAAACAATGAGCATAGTTGAAAAAAAAAAACAATTACCCTTGATTTCTGATTCCAAAACTAGTTCATAAATTTAATGTGTATATATGATGAGGCGATGAAATTTTTTTTATAATTTCACAGTCGTAACGGCCCTCTGAGGGAGGTTTTGGGGGTGGAAACAGCTGAATGTATGTAGCAAATACTTCAGGATTCATGAAAATGCTAATGCCCGGAAGAAAAGTTCAAGAGCAACAACTATAATTGCATTGGCAATAATAATGCCATGATGACTCGTATTATAATGGATTTATTACTCTGAATTTAATCGTAGCAGATCTGCAAGGGGGAAAAGAACGACTATTTCAAGAGGTGTGTTTTTCTGTTGCGCCAGAAGCAGTAGTACCTGCTACAAGAGGGAGAGTTTTTTTAATGACATGTTAAAGCGGGTGGTAATACGATATCTAGATGACTCGGAAAATGAGGACGGGGATACGGTAAGCACATTCAAATCCTGCGTAACTCCGAAAAGCACGTCAGCGGAGACAAGTTTCCAATACTTGGTGGTCAGCGGTGTGAATGAACCCATGTTGGCGCAAGTAAAAGGACACCGAAATAAAAGTAGTTGGAACTGGTTGGCCATCACAGCGC
This sequence comes from Syngnathoides biaculeatus, assembly GCF_019802595.1. Classification (NCBI taxonomy): domain Eukaryota; kingdom Metazoa; phylum Chordata; class Actinopteri; order Syngnathiformes; family Syngnathidae; genus Syngnathoides; species Syngnathoides biaculeatus. The sequence continues at coordinate 25,256,563 of NC_084649.1, forward strand.
GAGAACATGCTGTAACCGACCAATTAAGAATGTTTTCTTTTTGCGAAAATGCACCGCTGTTTCCTTCAGTCAACGTGAAATCAAAAGGAGGCTAATTTGCTTGAAACATGCAGTCCAATTATGATCTCTGATCGTCGGCGATGTAACTATTTCAAGAGGTTCTCCCCGCGTTTTGTAAATATGTTTGGCATGGTGTAACATCACACCCAATTATACCGCCTTTTAATGGTGTTAAAAATATAGATTGGGGTTAAATCCCACATCAAAGATGTTTCCCTCTGATTTTTTTTTTTTTTTTATGTTTTTCCAAAGCACCCTGATCTTCAAAAATTGGTCTCAGGCAAAAAATGTTGATGCCTAATTACTTTAAAAAGATCTTAAACTGCATCCAGCCGGAGGTTCATTGAGGTAGACAGTAGCCCAAAAACCAGCCCTCAAATCAGAACATAATTATAGACAGGATGTCCACCTTTTTGAGAATTACGGGCTCACAAAAATTGAAGAGTGCGGGTCAGGAAAAGTTCATTCCACTCCCACATCAAATCCGCCGTTGACCGTAAATATGACGTTCTTGTCAAAACATTTTAGCGGTGCGGAATTCGGTCAAATATTGATGAGCGCGTTGCGTCAGACGCGTCAGCCCCTCGCCGTGAAGCATCCCGCTGATGCGCGCATACAACTCAGCTGGATTATTTGCGCCGGAGAGGCTCAAAGGCAGAGCTGTTATGTTCATTTACATCAGCAGAGCACATTACAAAAGGCAACACAATCTATAATTTAGCATCAATTAGCGTGGCGGCTAGCGCGTCTTTTTTTTTTTTTTTTTTTTTTCTTACGTCGCACTTTCTCCCTACTGATTCTCGGCTGTCGTTCTCACTCTCCTGATGACCCCCTCTATATTTTTTTTTTCTCTGCCCTCCTCCATCCTCTACACCCCCCCCCCCCCCCAAATCCTCTAGAGCCGGCATGTTTGTTTCGAAGTTCTTTGATGGCTGCGTGCCCGCGATGGAGCTGCTGCAGGAAGATAAGAAGCTCCTGGCCGTAGTGGGCTGGGAGCTTCAGCAGTACATCCAACTCCTGGACAAAGTCAAGTAAGACCACTTTACCACTCCATTCAACATTGCGGCGCGTCTGCTTTTCCGCGCGAGTAGCGCAGCTTTGTGATGTTTTTGACTGAGAAGCTGTTTGCGCTGGAACTGAATTGACGCGTGAATATTTCCACCAGAATCCGTGACGGTTTGAAGCACATCCTCAACATCTCTCGCCATGGCAACCAATACATCCAAGTAAATGAACCCTGGAAGAAGATCAAGGGAGGAGATGCAGAACGGTGAGATTACAATGAGACAAGCTCTGTCTATCACGTCAAGCAGGGTTGGACAAATTTGCATATACACTACATACGAGAATCACCGCTTTGAATGAAGATATTTAAATTGGCCATCACTCCACTTTTGGTTACACATTCATTCACAATCTAATATCGCCGTGGAATTAGAAATTCAATTTTAGGACAGTATTGAGAATGTATCGTCGCCCTGCAGGCAGCGCGCGGGCACCGTCACCGGCGTGTCCGTCAACGTCGCCTGCTTGCTGTCCGTCATGCTGCTGCCGTACATGCCGGCGGTCAGCCAGACCATCAGGGATCAACTCAACGCACCTCATTCTTGCGTCAGCGCCGCGCTGCGCGGCACGGGCGCCTTCGCTCGGGTCCTCGATCCCGGCCACCGTATTGGCACCGTGAGTATGGGTTTTCCGGGAGCGAGGGAAAAAGCATTTTGGAAGGTATCATTATTTTTCCAAATCATTACACCGAGGACCACTTCGTTAAATATCCTCTCAGCAGCAGAGAGTTAGGAGCGAGTGCTCATCCTAAACAAGGGACCATTTCCATTTCCAAAAAGTGTTTAATATTACTGTAAGCCACTGTAATTTTATGCAGTTTAAAAGTTATGCTTAAATGTAGGAACATTAAAACAACTCCACATGAATGAAATTTCATTTAAATTGTGTTGCACATGAAAGTGAATGAAAATGTGTATTTAAATAAATTTTAGAAAACAATCAGTTCCAAACAAATGTGTTTAACAGTTAAATTCAACCGAACTGTACTAAGCAAATATACTTCAGACCCGTTATCTGTATCGTTCCCCTATTTTAAGTTATTGGGTACTCATAGTGGATGCCGGTGTGATGGTCTGCGCGCTCGCGGTGCTGAAAAGTCTCCTTGTGATGAATGAGCATGTGGGTATATCTTGTAAACGTCCGGCCAGTCTGAAACATCCCCATCCATACTTCAGCGCGTGCCATTCGACAACTTGTCGGCGAGCGTTCATGTTCGCTACGGAGGTCTCAGAAAGACGAACACAGCGAACGTGCATATAGGTGTATATCTTTTTTTTTATTTATCAACTTTTGTTTTAATGTTAGGATATAACGTACGTTAGCTCCCTCTATGTAGAAGAAGGGGAACTATGAGACCGGGGATTTCCCAGGAAGTGTCGGCTATGTACACAAAGTTCCTCTGTTAGTAACGCACGCGCATTCATCACAAGGAGACTTTTCAGCACGGGGGAGCGCTCAGACCGTCACATTGGTACCAGCCGCTAAACCTTAAGGGAAAAGAACTCTGACATTAAGTCCTTCTGACCAGTAGTTGGCGCTACACTGCTGTAATTTGGTACGTCGTTGAATCACTATGTACATCAGAAAGAAAGAAAGGTCTCAGTTCGCAATTGCCTCCCAGTATGTTCATAGAAATATTATGCATCAAAAGTGCTGGTGGTATCAATATCAGTGAGTACTGGTATTGGCTTGAAAAATCATCCCGAAACAAAAAGAATTACTCGTGTGTTTAATTACAATCTTGATGACTGGACAGCCACTCCAGAGACTCAACTATTTGTATATGAGCAATTAAAAAGGACATTTTGTGCATTTTCTTTTTTTGAATCCTTTTATGTTTCTTGAAGTGAGGTGTCGTGCAATATGCTGACATCTTGTGTTGCATCACGCAAAAAAAAATATTGAAAAATGTGTGCGAGTCGTAGATTTTGAAGTGTACAACCTTACCGGTGGCCTTAGCGTGCTGACTCTGGTTTACATTTTACATCTCCAAAGTCTGCAGAATGATTCAGCTACATTTTCATGATATGTTTAATGTATATTTTTAAATAATTTTCCATTTTCTCCCTTCTGCAGGTGAGTCCATTGTTCCAGAAACTGGAGGTGGAGCAGATTGAAGCTTTGAAGAAGAGATTTGGCGGCCAGCAGGTACGTGATAGCGAACGAGCATTTTGGGCTCTTTCATTGGGGGGGGGTGGCAAAAAAACAGTGAGTGACGACTAGCTGTGCAAATGGTCCAGGCAGATTGAATACTTGCTCGTAGTTTTTTAAATGTGATACATAGCAAACGGACAAAATGTGCTTTGTGTGTTATGAATTCATCCGGAAGACAAAGAATAATCCTTGTCTAAACCTTGTCAACTGTCTTGGTCTAGCCTGAAGACGAACTGCCAAACGAGAAGGTACCATCCGTGTGTTTGTTTGTGAAGCGTCCACGCTGGCGCCGTCACCGTTGATTAGCGCATGCTTTCACTCGTGCTAGCAGTGTTTGAACGTTCTCTTATCACCGTCAGTCCAGTGTGTTTCCACGTCTGTCCGTTCATCAGCCACTCGTGAAATCCCGTTTGACACCTTGACTGAGAAGCGCTTTTGTCTGAAACGAAGTCACTCATCCCTCCTGAAACGCCGTGATGTCGTTTGGCCCCCTCAGATGGCGACTCCGAACGCTGCCGGCCCTCAGTCGGCCGCCGCGCTCGCCACCCCTGCGACGGAAGCGGACCCCGAGAAAGCCCGGCAGCTGACGCAAGCCGTGGCTGAACAGGTGATGATTCCGCGCATTGGGATCTCTATTAAAAAAAAAAAAAAGTAAATAAAATAATAAATGTAACTAAATAATTTAAATTTAGTTTTTTTAATTATCATTTTGTACGGATATATTCATGCAAAATCGTACACACCAGCGTGTCCCAAATTTTCCTGCCCAGTTCCCAAATTAGAAACGGCCTCCTAAAACAGCGTGTCCCAAAAAAAATGTATTCACGCTTTGACCGGCCTTGACAGTACTCGGATAGTTGGTTTTGACTGAGGTGTTCATTGATGGATGGATGGTTTCTTTCGGCTTATCCCTTTCGGGGTCGCCACAGATGAACGCACATATATGTTTGGCACAATTTTTACACCGGAAGCCCTTCCTGACGCAACCCTTCTCAGGGAGTGGAGGCCCCAGTGGGATATGAACCTACAACCCCTGGTTTACCAAACCCGTGCTCTTAACCACTGAGCTACGGGGCCTCCCACTGAGGTGTTCATTGATATTGAATCTTAAGTTAAATGTAAGAAAAAAAAAATTACAATATTTTAACGCCATTAAAAAAAAAAATTGTCCTTTTCCTCCCTATCCCGAGTACCCCTTTTTAGTGACTACATTTTTGGGGGACACCTTTTGTGTAATTATAATACCAAAACATTTGACTCACTAAACATAATTCCAAATTACTCAAATTTTACTGTAGCAAATGACTCAAAAATGGACCCCTGCAAGTTTTATTTTTGCTTTGCCGACTGATTATTATTATTATTTAGCCATCAAATCCTGCACACAATGAACCATTCAACTATTTTTTTTAACTGTACAAAAAATGCCTTTTTATAAAGGTATTTTTTTTAACTGTACAAAAAGTGCCTTTTTATAAATTTATATGCATTACTTTGTGAATGAACAGATGAAAATATAACATTTATACATTATATATTTATATCTTCATCACATGTTAACAGAGGAATGGGAGATGAACTTTCACATTATAAATTGCGTTTTATTTACATCGTAGTCTGCTATTGATGGTTGGGATATTTTTGTAAATAATTTAGGGTTGTTCGTTAGTCCTTTTGTTTTGGTTTTGGTTTTTAATTTAAAAAAAAATAACAATGCAGATTTGTAACTGTCATCTCGTCTGTGGCAGGGAGAAAAAGTGCGAGCCATGAAAGCGCAGAAAGCCGACAAAACGGTGGTCATGGCCGAGGTGTCGAAGCTGTTGGAGCTGAAGAGGCTGTTGGCGCTGGCGGACGGCAAGAGCCCCGAGCCCGCACCCGTCAAGGGCAAGAAATGAGACGCGGTCGTAAAAGTCGCAAAACGGTAGAGGTGGTGCGAGGAGGGGTACGAGATGCAAGGTGTGATAGCGGGAAAGGGGGGGGGGGGGGACGAGCGTGTTAGCCAAAGGCAAAGCCGTGACGGGATCTGAGACAACAGCGTTTAGCGCCGAGGTCGAATGAAATGCTCGTGAGGCCGGCGGGGAAATGGAAACACAAAAGGGAGCCAAATGATTTCGGCTACACAATGAAAGGATTTGGGAAAAATCCCTACACCAAGAGAAACTGATTTGATACTCTCCCTGTGATACGCAACATCAGCCTCTCGAAGTGCACATTTTGAAATGTTGAGGCCGCATTAAGAAAAAAAAAAAAAGCATATCAATTTTCCCTTTGAGAAAATCTGCCTAGTGTGACGCCGGGACTTCTGTCAATCATGTGAACGCTTAATAAACAATTCTTGCCGTGAGCAAAGAAAATCATTTTTATTGCAAATTTTGGGGTTACAGCAACAGATAAGAAACATTAATAACATGAATCCCGTCAATCAAAAAAACATGCATATTCATGAAGAATCAACAATTTAGATGACTCAATTACAAAAGTATAAATGAACAGTACAAATGTGTACAGTAAATCTGATTGAAATTGTATAAAAATAGCAAGTGGATATATATATGTACCGCAAGTTCCGCATTGAATTTAAAAACAGTTCTCGCGTTGAATAAAAAAAAAACCTAACCTGTAGAAATATTCGTTGGGGGCAACCTGCTGTATTAAAAACTATGTGTGCATGCAAAGGCTAATAGAAAAAGCCCCAAAAAATTATTGTTGTACTCCTCTCAAAGCAAAAGGTGGGGGGGGGGGGCATATTCAAACGTTCCTGAGCTGCTCCTCTCACCACAAATTGGGGCAAATAATCTCTGCTAGCCATATTGCAGCCCTTTTTTTTTTTTTTTTTTTTTAAAAGAGGAGTTACAATGTACAGTATTGCAAAATAGCGGGAAAGCACAACGAAATAAATGCCCTCAACTGAATTCCTTTCTTTCCAACGTGCATTCGTCAAATCATCCTTTCGCACGGCGGCGGAGTGACTTCACGTTACAGACCTTCGCCGCCCGCCGTGCGATAAACCACTTTAAGAGCTTTCCTGTTCTTTTGCGTTTCACGTGCTGAATCGTTCTAGTTTGCTGCAGTGATGTTCCCGCTTTTCTTCCAACTCTGCCTTGACTTTCATCATCTTTTCCATACATTTTACAAATCTCTTTGGTTTTCATACCTTCCGGTCTTAGGACACACACACACACACACACACAAACAAACCATTTCTTTCCTCAGTGCCGCTTTCTTGTCGTTCCGTGAGCTCATTTCCTGGTGTTGACAAGTCTCTCGATGAGGGCTCGCCGCGTGCGCTGCACCTCCTCGCCAAGCCTTTCGATTTCCGCTTTCAAGCGCTCGTTCTGCTCCGTCAGCTCCTGCACTTTCTTCTCGTTCTCCTGCTCCCTCTCTTTGCGACTCTTTTTGGCGGACAAGTACGACGAGGACGAGGAGGAGGACGCGCGTTGCTGCTGCTGCTGCGGTTGGGCGACCGAGGTGCCCGGGCACGACGAGGCGCCGTCGGGTCCCTCGCTTCGCCGTCGCTTGCCCGGCCGAGAGGGCGAGCAGATGGACGGCGACGAGACGGGAGACGACGGAGACGAGCAGCGCCTGGAAGGCGACTGCGAGGCGGAGGATGACGAGCAGGATGGCGAATCGGGGACGCAGGGCAACTCTTCCTCGCTGGCTGATGGAGACGCTGGATGGTTGTTGTTAACTTGCTGCTGCTGATGATGATGGTAGTAATAGCCACTGCTTGAATCCACCATTCCTCCTTCACTCAGGAACTCAAAGAACTCAGGAGGAAGCAGGTCGCCGTCGCCGCTCCTCGCGTTCACCTCCGTTTTCCGCTCTTCTGCCGGAGTCAAGCTGGAGGAGGAGGAGGTGTGATGCAGAGGCTGGGCATTGTGGACCAGCTCCGTCGTCCTCTGAATGCCCTCCCCCCACGTGTGACCTCCGTCCGTCAGCCACGTCAGGGAGCAGCTCTCCAGAACATCCAGGAACTCGGGCTCCTTCTGTAAGTACGACAGCAAATGCGACATCTGTTGACGACCCAAAAGGCCAGACCGCTCCCCGGAGGTTTCATATTTACAATACATTGAATTCAAGGCATTACACTTTAAATTCTAAAAATTAAAAAAAAATAATAATCATCATTTTATAAAAAGTCGCTTTCATTTACCCTTTACGGGCAGGGGCTGCAAATTTGCACCAGGTTTAATATTATCGAGAATTTTAAGTCCAGAGTATTATTTTCTGAAAGTATCAGATTTTTCTCTGCAAAATTTGATTTGGTCCAGAGAGGGTTAAATTTGTAAATAATTTCAAATTTTGTAAGAAACACATCACTTTTAAATGGTAGATTAATAATTGACTTATGTATGTCACAACAAAAATTGTTGCTGTAACGCAATGCGATTTTGATTCTTTTTTTTCTTTTTTCTAACTATGACGATTGTTTGCCTAATAACATTTTTGCTTCAGTCCTTTTTAATTTACTGTCAAAATATCAATTTAAAAAAAAATACATAATTTGCTCTCTAAAAATTTGGGTTTAACTTTGTGTTAGATTCTCAAGTCACCCAAGTCATGATAATGTGCAAAGCCTGAATTGAGGCAATGAACTCTTGAATTTTTTGGGGGGGTTGTTTTCCAAAATTCTTCAAAAATGACTTGGGCAATTCAGAATCAAAATGTTTTAGCATGTTTCATAAAGACCATTTTCCATTTTTCTGAATGCATCGCTTCAAAGGAAAAGTTTGGACACCCCTGTTCCATGCAGTCTAGACGCACCGTACTCGAACCTCCCTGAAATTCTAAGCGTGAGCATCCAGGTTTCCCCTCCTCTATAAGCCACTGACCTCACCACATGGGGGGGCGCGCGCCAGCTTTGCCCCTCCCGCGTCCGAGCCCAGGATATCCTGCAGGTCCTCATACCACGCCTCCAACTCTGCGCCACACAGCGGCCCCACGCCGGGGGGGTACGGCGGGGGCAGGTGCAGCCACTCGGCAGTCATCTCGCCAGTCAACTTCGCAACGCACTCGACACTCGGCCACACGCTTCCACTCGGGACCTGGCGACGCGGGAGAGCGCTAACGTTAAAACGACAAGTTTGTCGCTGCTGGGGGAGAACAAACTGTAAAATACAATCGTGGCGCTCACTTTAAAAAAAAACAAACAAACAAAAAATGGTGTTATGGAATGCTGAATATACAAAACGGAAAGCCGTTTAAGTCAATAAATTCAAATGTTGCAGCTAGTTGCTGAATTAAGTTAAAAAATTAGACAAGGGCCAAGTTTAAATAAAGACAGAAAATTTTAATGATTAAGATAAACGTCTTCAAAAACAAATCTGTTTAAATGCGAATCAAGCTACTATTTTTATCTTCGAAAATTCAAATTCCATGTAAAAACATGTCAAGCACAACTTAAATTGAATTCAAAATTTAATCTTAAGACTTGAAATTCTATTTTAAAACTATATTGATAAAGATTCAAAATATATGAAAAATAGATTAAATCATTAAATCAAATAAAGTGAAAATTAACGCTACATCAGTCGACTGCAAAATTGTGTGAAAAAAAAGACAAAAGCCAATTAAGCATTAAAGCAATAGTGAAAAATGAAACTATGTAAATACACACACACACACACAATAATGAATATAAAATGAAAGCCTCAAGAGTCAAAAATGCAAAACAAATGCCGAATATGTATGACGACAGTATACAAATAAGTATTTTACCTTTAGGACTCCCTTAATCAAGTCTGCAAATCCGTTGAAGATATTTTGCCCCGACAAATCTGGAAAAGGAAAAAAGTCAAATTTTGCTTTAGCAGCTGTCAAGAAAGGGAAAAAAAAGTACTTTGTGATCAAAGACAGACGGCCTTGCCCTGAACTCTAAACAAAGACCACTAAAGCCCTCACTTGCGCCCCCTGTGCAAAAAAGCGCCGCACAACACGCCTCATCATCGATCAACAAGATGAGGACAACGGCGACTAACTGGACTTTGATTTTGACGTCTGGCAGTCAGTCGCGCCTCTTTGCTCGCCTTCCACACGCGCTACAACCACACGCAACAAGAACCCAGCCCCCCTCCTCCCCCCCCCCACAACAAAACGTGATTTACTTTGATGTCTTTAAAAAAATATACCTGTGTATTTTGGACAACACGCCAATTTGGGATGACGCTCCTTCACGGGCTGTCATGTTACTTGGTAGTTACAGTGATGAGCAATTATCGTTAATTAAAATTGTTAATCGGGGATTTAAGTTTTATTGTTGTCGATCCTGTTCAATTGACCGCTGAGGTAATAAAATTACGTCATGGAAAAAAATAAAGGTCCTGTGGCTCGATTGGGTTTAAGACGAGGGGGGAAAAAGAACAATATAGAAATACGACATTATTTACTTGAAGTGTGAAAGGGCTTCGTTATTTTACGTTGTGTTCAGTATTGTAAAACTTTCAGGTTTTTTTTAAAAAGGGAAATTATATATTTGTGGGCTACGTAGTTTGAGCAACAATTATAATATGACATATTTGAAAAATGCTATTACTAAAGGTCATTCAATTGTCTCTCAGGCAACTTTGACGCACTTGAACGCCAAAACGGAAACTTTGCTCGTCGTACATTCGACACCGAAAAAAAGAAAATTCTCAACAAAAATGTTAGTGTCAACGTTTGAAATTCATGTCGTTCTATAGTGTTAATATTTTTAAAACAAAAGAACATCAGGACCACCGATTTAAAAAAAAAAAAAAAAAAAAAAAAACGTTTTCCCGGTTGAATTCAAGTCTCCAAGACATGGAAATTCCCTTTAAAAAAAAAAAAAAAAGTTGTCACTCACCCTTTTCCTTTTATTTGTTCGCCGTCTCGACTGTCGCTGGTTCGAATGGAGATATTTGAGTGAAAATGGGTGATTGCTCATGTTAACCATTGTTCAACTCTTGACGGCCGAATGTGCTTAAACGGAAACTCCCGGCGGTGTTTATAAGGAGCGACGCCAACCGAACTACGCGAGGCAAAGCGGGGGCGGGGCGCCGTCCTCGCGACGTCGCCGAGTCGCGTCGGGGGCGAGCCAATCGCGGAGGCGCAGCCGATCCCTTTTCCTTGACGACATCCAATGAGAGCGGCGGAAGTTTGATTGGCAGTCAATCCAAGGTTGAGTGCGCGGGCTCCTCTGTCTGGATAGTTTGTGCGAGGCGCAGTTGTGATGCAGTCAGAAGACGGCCAGGACGAATTTGGGGCGTATGGGAGTCACATGAAAGGAATGATGCAATGCTTGGCAACCGGTTTCGAGCTGGGGATAACACCGGCAGAATCCGAACATGTTTTATTAAATAGTGTTGCCTCGAACAAAAAAAAAAAAAGTGTATATATATATATATCTAAAAATATAAATGTATGCACGTCGAGCCAATGTCGAAGAATTGTTTATTTAACGGCACGACGTTCCACGCCCACTCTTTTTACCCCCCCCCCAGCCCCATCCTTTTTTTTTCCTCCCCATTTCACGTCACAAAAGAAGAAACTGTAGCGATAAGCGGACGCGTGGCGTGTCGCGAGTGGACAAATCGGCGTCTGCATTGTGTCACAAGATAAAGGCGTAAACAAGGCGCACGCGTTGGGCGCTTTAAAGCCTCCGCGCGTCGCGGCCGCGCGCACGCTCTGCGGCGCACTTCCGGGATGGTGTCAAAACAAGCGGGAGCGCGCGCCGATGCGACTTTCCCTTCCTTTTGTCTCGTGTGAAAAGTTTTTAAATAACAATATTGTGCTATTTTCAGGATGTATTGAGGGCATCAAACACATTACACTGCTTTATTGTATTGGAGTTCATATTTACTTTTGGACTTATTTACAACACATTTCGTCAAAACAAAAAAAAATGTTAAATACATGCCAAATTAGCGCAAAAACTATATATTGATAATATTTGTATAACGAGTGCATAGTGTGAAGTACTGTATTGACTGAAATGGAAACATATACACGTAATATGAACGTTGTGAAACATCAGTTGGCTACATAAATCTGTACGCCTAAAAGTTGCACATTGACATTTAAAGTGAATTCAGGACGATATGGAAATGAGATGCAAATTGACATCAATCATTTTTGTGTGTTTTTTTCATTTAAAAATGGTAAATACTGCCGCTGAGAATGAAGTCATCAGTTGACTTCCAATTTATCATTTAAAATGACTGCTTGTATTTAAAAACGTTCTTTCACACGCTTCAACATAAACATTTGCCCTCCTATCGTGTTGACAGGCGATAAAATCACTGTGGAAAATGATAAAAATGATAAAAGTTGGGAAGCGCCACTCGATGCGGGATCGTACCGTCCGTCTGGGGGTGGGGTCCTTGAGCAAGGCACCGATACCCGGAACTGCCCCCCTCACGCTCCACGCGCGTCAAAGTGGTCGTGCACGTGTTCACGACGAATAAAAGATTTAATTTCCTTGCTTTCGCCCCGGCGTGTATATTTCAATAAATTTTTACTAATGCCTCCGTTTATGGTAAACAAAGCCATGTGTTCCGTGCAAATGACGACACAAAAAGCGCGAGTTTCAGTAGTTGTCCGACGGCCGTAAAAGAAAAGCAAACATGATGCAACAATCTGATAAATGCGCATCGTTGTGGAGCTCGGAAGCTTTTATAACTCAGCTTGTTTTTTTTTTTTTTAAGGATGTGATTATGTGCTGTCCACGGGCCGATTATGCGCACCTATTCTTATTAATAAGAATAATTTGTCCGTCGCGTGGTTATCAAAGCAAGCAAGCCGGTCGCAGTGATCCCTTTGGGGGATGGCGGGGGGGGGGGGGGCGCTCGGTTATTTCGAGTTCCCGCAACTTGCAGGACCTTTGTGGCGACAAAAAAAAAATAATGCTTGACGTAAACAAGACGCTGACGCCCCGCAAGCCGGAGCGCGCCTAGGCAAATCCAAACAGCCCTGCGCGCTCCCGTGGCGGGAGGGGTGCGCCCCCCCCCCCCCAACCCTCCCTATCCCGCCTCACCCCCCCTCATAGCAACAGCGGCGAGCAGCGAATCGCGAGCTCAAACACTTGTCTCCAGGACCGGCTTACAGCACCGGCAACGCGTCACGGCTCGGGTGGCTGTTGCTGAGTAGTTCGGCACACTTGGACCGCCACTGCCCCCCCCCCCCCCACACTCCCCCACCCGGCTGTCTGTTGACTTTGTCAGGATCCGGGCCCTCTTCATTAGCTAGACCTTGTTTACAAAGCGGCTTGCATCAGTTTCATGTGTTTAACAATCGCACGCGACGGTGTTTACCTCATTCCAAAATGTTTCTCCCACGTGACATCCAAGTCAAAGAGAGACTCAAAATATTCATAACGTCTATATTTTACCGACACTGGCCAAGAGTTATTCACCTCATGACGGCTTTGTTATTGTTACATAGACTGGTTTCTGATTATTATTATTATTTTTTTACCACTTTGTGTCACTTAATGCGTCCCAAGTTGAGCAACTTCATTTGTTCTACGGTCAAATTCATTTTTAAAAACTTATATTTTAAGTACAATTGTAATATTCCAGGGTGACACGGTGGATCAACTGGAAACCTTTGGCCTCAGAGTTCCGAGGACCCAGATTCGATCCCGGCCCCGCCTGCGTGGGTTTTCTCCGGGTGGGCGCTCCGCATTCCTCCCACATCCCAAAAACATCCAATATTAATTGGACACTTAAATTGCCCGTAGGTGTGATTGTGAGTGTTTGTCTCCATGTGCCCTGCGATTGGCTGATGACCAGTTCAGGGTGTACCCCGCCTCCTGCCCGCTGACAGCTGGGATAGGCTCCGGCACGCCCCGTGACCCTTGTGAGGATAAGTGGCTAAGAAAATGGATGGATGTAATATTCCAGGTGGAAAAAAATAAGTTGGCCGCTTGTAGGCTACAACATAACGAAAAGGACATCTGAACCGCTGAAATTGAAGACTTTTCAGCGCGTTAATATTCCAGAGAATTTATGTTGAGAAATTAAAATTAAATTACCACACAAGTGTTAAAATAAAAAGTTATGTATAGTAAAATATATTAAAAGACCGCAGCCCGTGGAACCTCCAAAGTGGAACATAATTGAGAAAATTAATCCTATCCTGAGTCAAATTCATCAAATTTTACGTTTTAAGTAATATTGCAGCATTCCGAAAATGTCATAAAAGTATAAACGAGCTCGTTTGAAGGACCTTCCAAGTTGAAATTAATTTCAAAAAGGCATCTGAAATAAGATTGTAAAAATAAGTTGGGTTGTATAATAAAACAAATAAAAAAAAAAATGTCGTCGATGAAAAAGGTTCGTTCACTGAACAATCCCCCAACAGGGCACCCAAGTAGTAGCCCGAAAGTTGGCTCGCGTTTGACAATTGAGCCTGACAATTTCCTGCATTGCAGCAAGTTCCGTTTCCTGCCCAGCGCCGCGCCACCTCGGTCGAGACTCACGCCACACCCAGTCGGCTCACGCTCGGGCAACCCGACACACACACACAGAGCAGCTGTCGGAAAGCGTCCAGGCTCCGAGGCTAGACGAAGCGATACAGCTGTTAACGTGCTGATAGAATAACCCCCCCCCCCCCCCAAGTCCAGCCCCCCCCCCCCCCCCTGCGAAAGTATCGGAACGCCGACGTCCATTCCTTTGTTTTTGTTGGACGCTTTCTGCTCAAAAGACAAAAGTTCACAATTCCATCTGTCATTCCAACGGTATTTACATCTCAACGTGTTAAACAACTCAGGACACTTCTTGGGTCTTTTTCTTTCGGCTTGTCCTGTTCGGGGTCACCACAGCATGTCATCCTTTTCCCCATCTAGTGCATTTTCCTCTCGAACACCCGCTGCCCTCGTGTCTTCCCTCATTACACCCATCAACCTTTTCTTTGGTCTTCCTCTCTCTCTCTCTCTCTCTCTCTCTCTCTCTCTCTCTCTCTCTCGCTCTCTCTTCCCTGGTAGCTCCGTCCTTACCATCCTCCTACCAATTTCCTCTGGACATGTCCAAACCATCGAAGTCTGCTCTCTCCCTTGGACCTTGTCTCCAAAACATCCAACTTTGGCTGTCCCTCTCATGAGCTCATTTCTAATCCTATCCAACATGCTCACTCCGAGCGAGAACCTCAACATCTTCATTTCGGCCAGCTCCAGTTCTGCTTCCTGTCGTCTCTTCAGCGCCACCGTCTCTAATCCGTACATCACGGCCGGCCTCACCACCGTTTTATAAACTTTGTCCTCCATCCTAGCAGAGACTCTTCTGTCACATAGAACACCGGACACCTTCCACCAGCTGTTCCTCCCCACTTGAACCCGTTTCTTCTCTTCCTTACCACACTCACCATTGCTCTGGATTGTTGACCCCAAGTATTTGAAGTCATCCACCCTCGCCATCTCTTCTCCCCGGAGCCTCACTAACCCCCCCCCCCCTCTCATTCGCGCACATATATTCCGTTTTATTTTTAAACAACTCGGGACACACCACCTCGAAAAAGTGTTCGGGTGAGCAAAAGCGTTGGAACACGTGATTGACGGGTGCTTGGAGTTGCCTTTCAGATTGGTTGCTTCAACATTGTTTTCGCCTTGGCTTTCACTTGTGACGATTGCATTTGCTGTAAAGCAACCATGAAGATCAGTCAGATGTCTCTAGAAAGGGGAAAAAAACATTTTGAAGCTCACAGAAGCGGAAAAAAAATCGCAAAAACTATGGGCAGAGCAAAAACAATTTGGAATGACCTGGAAAAGAAACACGACTTACTTGGTGTACTGAGCAACAGACGTCCAACGTGTCGGCCAAGGCTATCAACATCACTTGAGGACAGAAATATTGGGAGAACTGTGAAGAAACACCTGGACGCCTCCCTGGAGAGGTGGTTCCGGGCACGTCCCACCGGAAAGAGACTCTGAGGACGACCGGGACACGCTGGAGATACTATGTCTCTCGGCTGGCTCGGGAACGCCTCGGGATCCCTCCGGAAGAGCTGAAAGAAGTGGCTGGGGAAAGGGAAGTCTGGGAATCCCTGCTGAATCGACCTCCCCCGCGACACGACCCGGAAAAGCGGTTGATAATGGATGGTTAGATGGATATGAAGAAACACCCAAAGACATTCCCAACCACCTCACGGGAGAGGTGAAGGTATCACCATCCGCACTTGAAAGAAATATGGAGTCCGTACCACAAGATGCAAAACACTCCTCGGCAAAAACTATCAGAAGGCCAGATTGGAAGTACAGAGACTAGTCACGAAAGTTTTGGAATAAAGTTCGAGAGAATCTGACGAGACCAAAGTGATGGAAAGGCCAAAGTATGGTGAAAGAAATGATCTGCTCATGATCCAAAACTCACGTTGTAGGTAACGTCACGGCTTGGGCTTGCGTGCCTGCTTCTGGAGTGGACTCGCCAGTCTTTACTGATCATGTGACTCATGATTGTCGCAGTCGAATAAATTCTTTAGTCTACGGAAACATTTTCTCTGGCAATTTCAAGAAAAAGCTAATCGGGAGAAGCTTTATGATGTACACTTGAACTCTTTGGAGGTTCCACAAGGTTTAGTTTTAGGGCCGGTGCATTTCACTTTGTAACTGCTGTCCATTTTGAGTAAGCATGGAAATTCCTTCTATTTAATAGAAAGATGCTTTCTCCTTCCAACCTTTCTGAACCAAGTTTAGTTTTCAGTTGGAAAGTTTTTTTCAAAATGGATTGCACCACCACCGTATTTGTTTATTCTTCTAACTACGGTGGTGCCCTGACATACGAGTTCCTCAATTGACGAGGTTTTCAAGATATGAGCAATCACTGAATCATTTGTTTTTGTCCTGAGATGCGAGGACATTTTGAGAATACAAGTGCGCTTCAAAATATTGAATCTGATGTGGATATCTTTTATTTTTTGAAATAGATAAAGTTTTCAGTGTGGTTTAATGATTTTTTTCAAAATGTCTAAGTAATTTTTTTCATGATTTAAAAATTATTTCAATGGATTTTTATTCTTAATGTGTTTTTAACATTTACATTTTTCCTGTAAATGTTTGGAAAAATACATTTTCTTGACTATGGATTAAAAACATGAATGCTTCTTTTCAAATATCTTGAGGAGTTTTTAAAATTGAAGTTTGTGTATTTTTAAAAATATTTTTTAATATTTAGGTTAGGGTTACATGTATTTTAAGTGTATTTATTCCCGTGTTGATAAAGTTGAATACATTTTCTTTTGACTGTATGAAACATTGTTTTCCAAATTCATTGAAATCTATTTTTTTTATTAACTTAATGTGGATTTTGTTTTCTTTTCAAGTATGGATTTAGCGATGTAAATTTTTTTTTTTTTTTGTCCGTCCGTCCCCCCCCAGACAGACACGTCACCCGCGCCCGGCGGGCCTTACGGACGTCAGTCGAAGTAGAACTGCTCGACTTGAGCTCGCTTTTCGACGACTCCCTCCGTCAACAGGAAACCCGACACCGGCAGCGGTTTTCAGAACCAATTGTGAGAAACGCAGCGCTGGAAGTCTCCCAAACTTGAATTCACCCGTTCGCGAAATTCATTCATCATCGTCGTCGTCGTCGTCGTCAGACCTCTTCCTCCTCTCGCTTGACAGTAACAGTGTTGTGCGATCTAATTGAGCGCAGATGGTCTGGCAGCACAATGGACGATGACCACATGTACTGTACACGATACACTGCAAGTACAGTGAGGACACGCCCTTCTCCGCAGCAGCTGTGGAGTATCCTGTAAGTCTGACTTCCCTTATTAAAACACTTTTTTTTTTTTTTTTTTTAATAGGCATTAAACATTGTGTGTAATGTGGGCCCGGATGTGCGTGGGTAGGCGATTGCTGTATTGCAATGGATTTTAATTGGAAGCAAAACTGGACCTGAAACCAGACCAGGCAGGGTTGGACCTCGTTTCACTTTTGATTGAATCTAGAGATGTTTTTCCTCCTTTAAACGAATGCTATACTGCCACTTACTGTTTGTCGACGTGTATAGCAGGTGGAAGAACGCTACACTCGGAACCCGTACAAATCGAGTCAATCTCTTTTATTGATCATATTCCGTGACCATCATACATTTGAACTGTAGGCAATGGCAAAGCGGATTAAACGTGTGTGTGTGTGTGTGTGGTGTGTCCCAGTCATAAATACAAATAAAGCGACTGAGCTCAAGCAAACAAAGGTCATATTTACACATTTTTCCTACTGGAACGCCGCATTTATTTATTTTTTTTCTTCCTGATCTCTGAACATTTCCGTGAGCCATTTAACAGATGAGTGTATAGTTCAGTGGAAATCCGGCCTCCATCTTGAATCGTCAGTTCAACTAAATCATCATAAAATCCCAGCATTGACTTCAATTTAGCCTGATCAAATCTTTCCCGACATTCCAAGAAGAAGGTGAAGAAGGCATAGGTGGAGGAAGAGAGCAAGGGGGGGGGGGGCAGAAGAGTCAGTTGGACTCTCGTTTGTCCATGTTGACACCCAAAGGATGTTTTCTTTTCTTTTCTCTCTTTTTTTTGTGGCCAGCTTTACTTGGACACCTTTTTCATCCGCTGGTCGAGCGTGGCGAAGTTCTCCTCGATGGCCGCCAGGTTTTCCTTCATCGTCATCTGGACCTGACGAGGGAAGAGGGGGAGGAGGTCGTGAGGAAGAGAAACTTTTGGATCGCCGACACGAGAGCCGTACGTATGTCCGATATTGACCGTTGCTGTCAAAAAGTAAAATAAACTATTAGGTGCTGGTTGAACCGTCACCATCACAAAACCTCGATTAACCAGACATGTGATTTGAATGAATGGGGGGGAAAAAAAAAAAAAAAAAAAAAAAATTTGCCCGGGGTCTCGGAGCTGCAAGCATGATCGAAGAATGATAACGTGCAACTTTTATAAAATATATCTATACATAAATGGCATTCTGTTTTCAAAATGTACACAATATAATCCTTCATTATTTAGGTGCATACCTTTACCCCCAAAAATTACAAATTCAACTAACTACTAAATTGAATTCATATTTGCATCATGGCATGCAAGCGTGCTCTCATAGCGTGGATATCGTATTTTTTCAAAAACGTTTTAATTTCTTGTAAATGATTGAAACGCATGAATTTGACAATTATTAACATCGCGTCATTAGTAAATATACAGCCATTTTTTTTTTTTTTACAATTAATTGCTTCTGAACTCTCACCTCGTTATTGTGGCGGTCGATCGATTTTGCGAATGAAGCCGCTTAACAGCGTGGCAACTTCTTTCTTTTAACCGTATCGACGATTCCTCATTCCATCCAAACGTATTTATCAACTTCTTTCACTCGAGAGGCGTCTTTCCTCTTGAGCACCGCCATCGTGTCCACTTGAAAATGCCCCCATTAACCGCTTCATATACAACAAGCGTTTTCATTGGTCAGGAGAAACACATTCAACCAATCGACAAACGTGTATCTAATCCTCCACCTCGCTTGCAAAAGTCGGACCGGAATATGAACGAGTGTCAATTCTGGCACGGGTTACGGTCGGAATATTGCAGAAAAATTTAGATTTTTTTTTTTTTTCCTCATCAAAGCAATTTAAAAAGATGGAATTCCGCCTATAAACGGAAAAATCACATGTCTGTAAACTGTGCACAAGCGTTTTAAGTCCCAATTTGAGGGTTCCACTGCGGTATTGCCGACGCAGCCTTTACCTGTGTCAGCAGGGTGTTGTTGTCCTTCAGAGAGTTGTTGATCATCTGCTGAGTGGTGTCCAGATGTGTGAGCAGTTGACCAAACTGCATCGCTGTGCGACACACCCAAAAATCTTAATCTGAGATCAGTTTTTAACGGCTTCTATCCAAAACACAGCAAGCGCTGTGACCGTGTTCGTTGAAATTAAAAGGACATTGAGCAATTCCACCCCCCCAGAAGACACCCACATTTTTGTTTGATAACAGCACTCTATAAAAATGGGAAGAAATCTTTAAAATTGAATGTAAAACGTTCAACAGATTGTGTATCGTGATTTAATGCTGCAATCCAATTTAGTGCGTGTACTTCGTGTGTTAAACATTGGTAGGCAGGAAAATGCTGTCGAATCGTGCAGACCAACAAGGAATAAACTTCATCTCAAACTACTCTGTAAGTTCCTGTGAAAGCACCGGCATTTTTTCCCCACACGCTTTCAACCCTGCGGGTACCGTGGCTCGCTAGCGCCTTGGAAATATTCCGCGTAATTTTGAATTTGTCACCTTGCTCGTGCAGCTCCTTGACCGTGACCAGCCTCTGGACCACCTGAGGCACCGAGGTGGACACGGCCTCCCACTTCTGCACCGTGTCGTACAGCTGCGACAGCTACGGACACACGAAAGTGTCACCAAAATCAGCAAAACCTCGACTTGCGTGCGAGTCGATCCAAAGCCGAGCGCGGACTAACCTTGTTTTGTGCGTCGGCGTCCTCGATGGCCGTTTTGTGTTTGGCGATCTCGTTCATCTTCCCGAGCACGCTCTTAAAAGGGAGGAATACAATCAAATTGTACTCGTGTATGTGAACGCCCTGTCAAAACATTCTCACCGAACAGAGCGGAACCCTCCAAGTCAAATAACATGAAAATAATTATATTTTCTTGTGCCTTTGCGAGTCTATTTTTTAAAAACGTACCATAATTTTCGGCCAATAAGCCGCGACTTTTTTCCACCCGCTTTCAACCATGCTGTTTATGCGGTGATGTGGCTAATTTGTGCACTTTTTCCTAACGGCTGCAAGGTGAGAGTGAGACCGGTGGAATATATGTGCCGAGGAAGTGACTTTTACCGGCCCGGCCCTGTTAGCGCTGCGCAAGCGTGTTTACTGCTGTATCTCAGTGATTTTTACCGGTATGTTTTTTTTTTTTCCTTAAACCGGCCCCGTTAGCACAGCTTTAGCGTTACCACACTACAATGATGAATAATTTTGATTGAAAAAAAGAAAAAAAAAAAAAATCAGTATGTTTGTATATAATACATAAGTCACTGACGTCTACAATACCATCAAAGATTTATTTGGGGTTACTAATAAACGTCCCCAACTATGAGGTTTATCTCGGATTTATTTTTAGTTCCCCTCTCGGAAAAATTGAAATCGAGTTTTACAGGGTTATGTGAAAATAATGATAAAAATAATAATAATGGTTTATCTTGATATTTTCAATCACAACAACCTGGGATTTGAACAGTGGATATAAAAGAAAAAAAAAAAAATGGAGGATTAACTTTTTGTGAATTATATCTGTCCATTAAAGTTTGCACCCCCCCGCTGCACGGCGTACCTGCAGCCTGGCCTCCACCTGGTCCAAAGTAGCCGAGTCCAGCGCGCTGACCCTGGCCTGGAGGAGTTCCAATGTATCCTGAAGCAAAAAAAAAAAAACAGGTCTGACTTA
This sequence comes from Syngnathoides biaculeatus, assembly GCF_019802595.1. Lineage (NCBI taxonomy): Eukaryota > Metazoa > Chordata > Actinopteri > Syngnathiformes > Syngnathidae > Syngnathoides > Syngnathoides biaculeatus. The sequence goes on from NC_084649.1 coordinate 25,277,203, forward strand.
AGGGAATATAGAGTAAAGTACATGACAGGAAGTGATGTCGTCTCTGTGGCGCGACCTCGTTCTTTGGTCGGTGACGACGGCGTTAAGTGGACGACTCACCGTCAGACTGACTCCTTGCATGCCGGCGCTCAGAGGACCCTGCGGTGGAGGACAGAATTACGTTAAAACGCGTTCAAATCAATCAAGGTTATGTATCCATAGCAACAGGAACGCGACTACACTTTGCGCGTGAGGTCTGTCGAGAGGGGAAGCAGACGTATACCTGCTTGTCTGATGCCGAGCCGACAGCCATCTCCAGGTCGGCCAGACGCTTCTCCAATTCTGCCATCTACAGAGAGAACAAAGTAGAGCAAATACAAACACTTCAGCGCCGCCTGCACAGCAAAATTGTTTTTTTTCTTTTAATGGGTGATTCTCAAAGTGTGCTGACGAGCATGAGCGGTGCATAAAATTATTACTGGATTAAATTTCAATTGTACAGTGGCTTAAAAAAATAAGAAATCAAAGCATTTCACCCTTAACTGTACGGTGTCTTGATTCCAGTATTTGTGTAGTATAGCGTTTCATTCTCAACTGCAATTCCTTTGCATTTCAACTTTTGTAACAATTTGCTACATTTTCCATTCTCTTAGGTAACATCACGGATTCTTGAGATAAAAGACTTTAAATATCCATTTTCAGCCCACCCGGCAGCTTATGTCTTTGACAGCAGATCATGAGGACCACTGGAAATGCTTTACAAAAATGAGTTATGAAATGAGTTACAAAGTCAGGGGACAAAAAAAAAGGCTAAAAGAAAGGCTAACATGGCCGTTGTATAAGGTAAGGAGGTCGGTGTCAAACATACTTTGAACTCCATACCCGAGACATTGCTGCCATCTAGGGGTACACACACCACAGTGCGTTTTGTAGGAAAAGCGTTAAAGTTTAAAGCACACGGGAGAGGTAAAACTACACAAAGTTTTTTCTCACAGGTTTTAAGTTATTGTGGATGAGTCCAGGAAGACATCCTCTGCAATAAAAATGGGGGTTCACTAGATCGTCATTATTTTTATTTTTTGCTAACCTTGGCAGACTCCTTGAACTTCTCCTGCTCGGGTCTGCTGTGCAGCTCGTACAGGACCACTCCGTCCGGGGCCTTGGCCGACGCCGGCGCCTTGCCGTCTCCCGCGGAGCAGCTGCGACTGCCCTTGGCCGCCTCGAGCTGCGTGAGCAGCCGCCTGGGGAAGCAGATGGGGCCAAATGGTTACATGGGAGTGGGGGGGGGGGAACGACATCCACTTCACTGAAAAGTGAGTTTGGTGCTTCTTGCGGCACAATATATATATATTTTTTTTAATATAATTAATGACTTAATTCTCGGCGGGGCGTCGATGTAGGGCGGCTCACCTGGCCAGCGCTCCGTCCGGATCCGCCAGGTTGATGTGCGCCTGCGGTCCCAGCAGCGAGTCAAGGTGAGCCGAAACCAGATGCTGCTTGAGCTGGGCCGCCTGCTGCGCGAGGACGACCGGGGTCAGCCGCTCCTCCGCGTTGCTTTCCTTTGTGATGGCCTGGCGGTGTAGTCGACATTGTAATAACAGTGTAAGGAAGTAACCAGTAAGTGATCACAGTTCAAAGTGTGTGTGTGAGAGGTTACCTGGATGGTGTCCACCTCCTGACAGAGCTCCTGGATCTCGTTCACCAGCCGTTGATATTTCTGCTGGGGTGTCTCCTTGACACCGCAGCCCTCTCCGAGCTGCACCACAAAAATGGAACCACGCAGAAAAGAAGTTTGCAAAGGGGTGGAATTCTCTGCTGGGTGAATTTCTATGGGATGTTAAGCTGGGGACTGTTTAAGTATTATATCGAAACATAAATATTGACATTTTAATTTGTTGTGCACATCCAGGCTAAAGAAAAAAAAATTATAAGGCATGAATAGGATTTGTCCCGCGACTCTAGTGAGAATCAGTGATACAGAAAATGGATGGATCAATGGAAGCGGTGCATTCTTCCATCTGGGCAAATGATCCCTGTGAAACGACAAGGCAGAGGTTTCATCTCAACCTTTTCTTTGAAATGAAATATTCAGGTTATCTGATTCATCGTTTCAACCCTACAAATCATTTCTATTGTCATTGAAGAACAAAAACATGAATATTAAGTACGAGCCACTCCCTCCTCGACCCAACCAATTAAAAAAAAAATGCACCCTTACCCAAAAATACCAACAAAGTCACATTCACATAGCAAAAACTCAGAATCTTACCAGAAACTTCTGGTCAAAAATAATACAGAATACTTAAAATTATGATTCAGTGCTGAAAAAGTAATCATTTTTTAAACAATTCCACCTGAAATTAGTGGAACAAAAAACTCACAAAGACTCATCTGTGCATTCAATGGAGAAATTTGCATGAAATATGCTTGTTTTACGCAGATTACCCTAAAATGTATTTTCCCCCATCTATAGAGCTCGTGCACGTGACGTCACCATTTTGCCGGTCAAACAGAGCTGCTCGACATTGTGGGAGAAATTGAACTGGAGGAGAATATTTACAATAGCCGAGACCTGTTGTGCTGTTGGTTGTCACAACAGACGAGACAGATATTCAAAGAGGTCATTCGATGGAATACCGGCTGAAAAGACCAAAAAAAGATCGATGGATTTCGGAAATTAAACGTGATGGATGATGCCCGACCAACCAACCAACCAACCAACCAACCAACCAACCCCCCCACACTTCGTTTCAGGTCGGAATTATTCTGAAGATCAAATTACCAAAAAGTACTCTGTTGCAGAGGTTTACGGACGTTAAGTGTGACCGCAATCCCTTCCGTCCACACGTTCCACGGAGATAACTCTGTCCTTTTTTTCCCCCCTCAATCATAGTTAATGAATGCGAGTTTGTGTTAAACCAGCGGTCATTTATTTAAATATTGCTATTTGTATTGAAGACTAGCTGAAAAGTTCGATGGATTCCGGCAAAGGTTAATGTGTGGGCGAACACCCTTCCGCGTTCACGAGCCGTCAAAACCGTCACTATGTGGGATTTATTCCTGATTGAGAAGAGATCCAGCAACAAAGTATTCATATGCGTCCAGACTTTTCTACGCTTTCAAACTCTTCCGCGTAAATCTCGACGATTTACTCACCAGATCCACGTGTAGATCCAGTTGTCCAAGACAAGCAGGCGCTAATTAACAGTCCAATTTCTTATCGGCGAAAACATCGACTTCGACATTAAATACGGCTCCTCTACGCCGAGTTCATCTAATTTTTCCACAGACCTTTGTTTATTTTCACCTTCTAAAATGTCTAATAATGTATATCGGACAAAACTCTGGGCGTCGTGCTACAAGACCGACCCAACCGACTTAGCATTGAGCAATGCTTAGCTTGACCGGCAATATGGAGACGTAAACAAAAGTCACGTGATTTTATGACGTAGGTACAGAACTTTCCAAATCCTGCTTTACTCCTAGTTTTTTGTGTGTGTAAGTTCCTCTTAACTAGCATGGAAAGCTTAGCTTCCGTCTGTTGGAATGCCTAATGCGCCCCGAACCGACTGTACTCACAATTTCAAATTCTCCAGACTCGTAGCCCACTCTTCTGCTTTTACTAATTCTGTCGGAGAAGTCTGCAAAGGAAAGCGAGGATGAGATGAAGGAAAAGGATCAAAAACGAAAACCGAAATCAAACGGCGGACTTTCGGATTCATTAAGTGGAACCTGACCCAGTCCTTTGGTGTTGACGTGCTTGTCCTTGAACTTGTCGTAGGCGGCGTTTGGGTTGACCACAATTCTCTCCACGCTGTCGCTGCACAGCTCCTCCTGTTATCGAGGGAAGAAAAAGACAACAACAAAAAAAGTCAGACGTGTGTCCACAGAAAATAAACATGCAGAGGGTCCTTTTTGAGGTTATCAACGGTGTGTAATGAACTACCGTTATTTTCGGCCTACAAGCTGCAAGTTTTTTCATACGCTTTCAACCCTGCGGTTTATGCGGTGATGCGGCTAATTTGTGCATTTTTTTCCCCATAACGGCCGCCAAGGGAGCTCTCGAGCGGAAAAGGTAAGAATGAGACCGGTGGAATTTATGTGCCGAGGAAGTGACTTTTACCGGCCCCGTTAGTGCTGCGCTAGCGTGTTGCTGCTGTGTTACTGGCATGTCTCAGTGATATTTACTGTTAATTTTATTTTAACCGGCCTTGTTACCGTTAGCGCGGCCCTAGCGTTAGCGCTGCTCTAGGGTTAAACTGTTTCTGTGTACCGTCGAAGTAAATATGTGTTTGAATGTCAGTTTCAATGTGGGCACTTGCGGCGTATGTATGTACCAAATGGAATTTCCTTTACAAATGTACTCTGTGAGGCTTATAACCAGGTGCACTCTGCAGGCCGAGAATTACGGTATTTTGTGGAGCACGGTAAGAATACATCGTACGTACTGTATGGCGTCCAATCCAATACATTTAGAAACAAACTTTTACATTTATGCCCAGGAAGTGTTTTCACAGCAACATACGGCTTCTTTTGTAAAACATCACATTTCATTTGACATTTAAATTCAGGTTACGTCTCCAACGTAGGAATGGAACTTTCTAACCGTTGTAAACCAAGGACCCCCTGTATTTTGAACATCAAGGAGAAAAAAATAAAGAATGTTAAAAAAATAGACTTGATCACCACCACCCAACAAAATGCCTCTAGACAGATTTCCCTTTCAAATTAAAATGATTGTCATAAATTAATCACAAGCGGATGGCAAAATTAAAACAATGTGAATTAGTTTGGGGCTAAATTCCTCGGTGATTTCAGTATGATTAAAAAGCAGCGCAGCACTAAAACTCATCTTCAACATGTTGAACTCATTATGAAGTCGTGGGACACCAAGTACACGACAGCATGTGAATGAAACAAAGAACCAAACGTGTTTGTAATTATGACGATGAAGTGAAGACTTTGGATTCAAACGGCGACAGACAAAAACAAACGAGGCGACACTAGAAAGGTTACACTGATGCAGGGTGGCGGGGGCGGAAACGAGGAAGGTTAGTCAGGCTCTTACCAGCTCCTTGGGTTTCCAAAGAGTTGTTAGAAAGAGCGTAAAAATGGTTGCCGGGTGGGAGAGAGAGACAACACATTAATGTGGTTATCATACACACACACACACAGCAGGATCATCTGACTGGGATCAGGGAAAGAAAATAAAGAAAGAAAAAGAAAGAAGTGAACGCTTCAGTGAAATCATCTTAGGATGACTCCAGATCTCTCTCTCTCTCTCTCTTCCCCCAGTTGTGACAAAGCGTGAGGTTTGTGGGGGGTGGTGGGGAAGAGAAGCGGGGCGGTTGGCGGGGTTGCATTGTTCCACTCTAATCGCACTACAAATGCATTATTATGGACAACCGACGTGTATCGGGGCACGCATCTGCATCATTTTCTCATGCATTTGCAAACGTAAAAGGCGCATCGCATCTGGATTTTCGTACGCTGCAGGTCCAGCTGACTAAATTCCAAATGAATGCGAATATCTGAGTCTATATCCATATACATTTCGTGTATAGATGCCTCAGTTGCATGTCAGTAACTCCACAAGTACGAAGACCAAGGAACAAACAATAATATACTGTATAAATAGTACATACATTAATTTAGCCTTGGTTAACTCTTCCACTATTGACGTAAAAATACATAGATTAAGTTATCCTCCACATTACTCCACTGGCCACTGTTTGCAATTTTTTTTAGGTCACGTTAGCGAGGTACATCTCATCTATGTGGTGGGGTTTTTTTTTTTTCTTCCCCCCCAAAACTGCTACGATGCATATTCCAAAAATGGCTTTCGAGCGGAGGGGGAATCTAAATAGTCACTTACTAGTACAGTCACTGTGATCTGACAGGCGCATATGCCCCCGCGCGCCATCACACTTGCACATCTACACAGTCGAGCACGAAAAATCACGCGCGTAAAATTTGTTACGAGTAGAAATACATACATCTTGAAAGACGTTGCTTATTTTGTGTAGTCTTGAACAATTGTTCGCTCTAAGCTGCGCAATTTTTTTTTTTTTTTTTTTTTTAACCCGGAAGCACACTGTCTCTTAACAACGAGGTGCTGCGAAGCCTACTTCTACTTCCTAGTTTCCCTGACACCACCCCGATCCGCTCTTAAAGGGGTATACTCATAATTACAAACAGAAAACACACCTGCAACTTTATATCTGCGGGCATGACTGACCACACCCGTACATTTTTCCAAACGTGAGTGACTGTACTACATGGGAACAATTTGAAATATCTTTCACGACACCAGTTCTGGAACGTTTCTGATACAGCCCGTAAAGTTCACGATACACTTTTAGTGGGAAAACACTTTTGTCACATCCCCGATATTAAGATAAAGTGCTATTAAGATGTAGAGCCCCGGAGGCTTTTAAACAGGCAAGTTAGTCAGGAGCGAGAAGCGACGTTAGCCATGAGGCAGCTGCGAGGGAGCGTGACCAGTTCGAGCGGGTGGAAACTTTTCAATACAACACTCTTTTCTTTGAACGCAGTTCATCCAGTTCCCTTCAAATCAACACAAGGGAAAAGTGGAACTTTGATTGGAAAACTCATGCAAGTAAAAGCACAGCACTGAAGCCCACTGGGAGTATAAAAATGTGGTCAATCTTACTTGTAAGAGCTACGGTCCGAGGAGAGGTGGGTTAGAGTCAAAACAACAAAGGGCATTGGGAGCGGGAAGGCCAACATGGAAGGGAAAATGCCAATTAGGGTTTGAGCTCTTCAATTTACAAGTCCAAACATTTGAAAATCGGTCCATTTACAGATTACGACCCCAACCGATCTCGTGGCGGTGAGAAACAACACAAAACTGTCGACCCACCATACAGAATTCATAACTTGAAAAAGACCCAAAAAGTTAGTGAGGCGCTTGACGAGGTGGATTTATTCAAATTCACAAACAAAAAACTAGATTTAAATTGTAATATATATTTTTAGTGTTTCTTTCAGGATACTGTGCTGCCCTGAATTAGAAATGTATATATATTTTTTTAAAGTAAAGTAAAATATTAGGCTTGAAAAAAAAAAAAAAAAAATTGGATGAAGTGCCCTGCACTTTGATAAATGATAACGATTGGAAAATAAGACCTGGATGCAATAACTCATTTCCAGTCAGAATCCCTTCACATTCATCAGATTGTCTCCATTTCATATGGAAACTATTGATTGTTTTTTTTTTCCCCCATGCAATATTTCTACAGAAGCATTTGTTTTATTTTATGACGAAACTGGGACCAAAAAAAAAAAAAACACACCCTAATATTATTATTATGTAAACTTATTTAGAACATGCAACTTACCGATTCAAACTGAGCCTGGTCATCTTCCGGCAGGTCACCCGTCTCGTAGACATCTGGCTCGTTAAAAGCCTATTTAAAAAAAAAAAAAAAAAAAATCATAATTATGGGGGAACAAAACAGCCGGACAGCAACATCTTTTAGCTTGGCCACGCCCCGGCTGATTCAAACACGATTTGTTTGCTCCTTTCCCCGTTTTTTTGGGCTTTGAGCGCACCACAAGTGAAGCATTTAACAGGTAAGATCTTCCCGTAATGTATTTATAATTAATAATAACCGTCCTAAAACAGCTGAGTCAAGGTTAGCAAACGCTCGTCCTGTTAGCCGAAGCTAGGCTAGCCGGCTAAGCGATAGCCACTTACAATTCCTGGTAAATTGGCGTATTTGGGGTCAGCCATTGTACGTGAGAGAGAAACGCGACAGTGACACAAGACGGACGACGGAGACAAAATGTTATTTTTAAGATTAACTGAGCCGAAATGTGAGAAAAGGCGACAAGCGGACGCTGATGTGTCCGGTGCCGTGAGCTGACAGCTTGTGCGTTCGGTTTATTGCACGCCAGGGCGCAAAGGCGGTGCTGTTGTTGCTGCGCCAACAAGTGTAAATGCGAAAGACGGGGTACCTTTGTGGTCAAATCAAACGCAAATCAGATTCTAGTCTTTTAGCGCGTGTCCGTGTTAAACCACAAACACAAATTTACGGATTTCATCATTAAACAATTAGCTGATGTCGATGGTCTGTATCAAAAGTCTGATTCAACATTTGTATAATTTTTTTCCCCGCTCATTAAAAGCAACACTGGCATTACTTTAGTCTGGTGTTGTAGCAGAAGTGGCCGCGTGATGGCGGTAAAGATCCACGCAAACTCCCGAAATCGCCCTGATTGACGCTCTTGGCTCATTTTCAGATTACGTCCATTAATACTTTGACATAATGCCACAACATTTGCTACGCTTGCACGTCTACGTAACAATATCCAGCAAAAGCCTTATTGAGCAATCCAGATAGTCCTTTGGATTTAACTGTCATGTTTAGAGTATTTATGATTTCTTTCTGTCATCTTTATTTGTTTCTGGAAAAGTGGAATAATATTGGGAAAAGACTGAATTTCCCTTAAATGAATGGACATGCCACCCCATAACCCCAGACTCTAAACGTTTTATTTATTTAACCGTATAAGCCAACTGACAAAATTATTCTCATTTGCATTACAGACCTTGTAGCAAATACACGAAATATATGCCGAGGAAAACAACAATGGGAATCGCCCCAGGTAGGAAAAAGCTGCAACGTTTTGAGTACGTTGAGATGTTTGATAACAATTTTGCAGACCAATACCAGTTTGAGTAATGCCTCTTAAGTACTCACCGATACCAATAGTGAGTACTGATACCTCCACTGACCTAAAAAAATAATAATAATAAAGACTGGATAGTGCATAAACATCGATTGGTTGAAGCCAGATGGCCGCCATCTTGGTCCTCCCCAAAACGTGTGGATGACCTGGTTTACAGGTTGGATTATGGTGGGGTTTTTGTCAAAGTTTGGCATGTAGAATTAAAACTAGTTGTGTGAGCTTGACATTTTTTTTCAGATGTGGTGACATGAAGAATTTTTAATTCGACTTGGTAAGCCAAAAAAGGCGAAGCGCAAAGGAAAGAGATAGAACACCGTGACTAGCAAGAAACCTTGCATATTACCTAGATCCCGATTTCTGTGACATGTTACTTTTTCCCAAAATGCGCTGTGAACCACTGTCATCATAACATAGCAAAAAACTAAGCATTTTTTTGGGGCATAAAAACATTAAATTTCAAGTCAATCAGTTCAATATGTTTTTGGAAATAAGGACTCGCAATACATGCTCAACACATTGTTCATTTGTTGTCTCTGCGACGTCCAATTTCAGACAGAAAATTTAAACTTGTTTCCTTGCATTTGAAAATCAAATTCAATTAGCAGAGTTCTGTATTATGAAATTCATCCAAAATTTCAAAGGAAAATGTGATTTCTTGCTTATCCACTGATGAAGTTTGGGAAAATATTGACATCGCTTTTTCGCGGAAAACCGTCGGCCTGTAAAGGTGAAGCAGAGAGTGAACAGTGAACAACAACAAAACTTTGTGCAAGTGAATTAAGCTCATCAGAAAATAATTTTTTTAAAAAAACCTTTACAAACAAACTTTAGCAGTGTCAAAGTAAATCTTTCCAACTTACCTGTTGAATATTTTCTCACAGCCACGAAACTGCCGATTGACGCACAGGTCGGCCTGCTTGTTTTGGGAGGATCAAGATGGCGACTTCAATGAGCCATCCAGTATTTTATTTTATTTTATTATTTTTTTTAGATCAGTGGATACCCCTACAGTACAGGAGTCGTTTTGATTTGGGCATGCAGGTTCGTCAATATGTCAAGGCAACGCAGTAGAGTGCCAAGGAGGATTTACTCAAAGTCAAATAATTTTCTCTTAAATATCGTTGACTGGGAAGAGAAGACTTTGCGAATTCCTGATACCTTGAAAAACGTTTTGGCCCTGATACGCATTGTGGTTACATTTTCTGTTGTGTATGTACCAAAAATATTAGTAAAGAGCAGTGCAAAATTTCAACCACAAACAATATTAGCCATATTTTTAAACAAAGCAAAAATAAGTGAAGGCATTATTGTCATTTTAATAGCACATTTTTTATAATTGGATCTCACTGGCTTGCCTGGGTGAGGGTACAGTATTTTACACATTTAGGTCTTATAGTAGGTAGTATTTTTCTGACCCAGCAACCCCCGCTATAAGTTGAGCACATGCATCTCTTTAGCATTTGTAGAAGGGGAATTTACGATAAAATAAAACATTTTGTGGGGGTTCCGAGGGGCAGATGGTGTCAGAGCACTTCGTTTTCATCGAGTGGTGCTGATGAGAGGATGTGGAATGCCCCGCCCACTCTCGGAGAGAGAGAGAGAGAGAGAGAGAGAGACAGACAGAGAGCGAGCGAGGGAAAGAAAGAAAGAAAGAAAGAGGTGGGGGGAGAGCAGGAGAAACGCGAGCATGCTGCTTTTTTGCAGGCGCCGTCGACCGGACCAGTTTGGACTGTTCTCTCCCCAGTGCAACTCTGCGCCATCTGTTCACCACCCAACTCAGCCTCGGGGTTGTTTTCTTTCTTTGTTCTTCGTATTTGACCCCTTTTTCTTTTTCTCCTTCATGCTTTTGAACGTTCAAAAAAAAGAAAAGCAACCCAAAACAACATTGTAGTAGATAGTGCAACGTTGCAAATGCATCATCGCCTTGTGAGCGCGTAAGTCGGCATCCACTTGGGAACAGGTTGCACGGAAGCTTCATTTTTATTTTTTTTCTTTTCAACATTTTTGGGAACTGCACTTCTTTTTTTTTTTTTTTTTTTTTTTTACAACAATGGCTGACAGTAATGCAGAATGCAATATCAAGGTGCTGTGTCGTTTTCGTCCGCTCAACCGCTCGGAAATCCTGCGCGGAGATAAGTTCATACCCGTGTTCCAAGGTGAAGACGCCGTTCTCCTTGGGGTAAGTTGCTAACGTGATTATTATTTTTAATCATTGCCGTGATGTCAATTAATGCTAATCCACACTGATGACCTCTTAAAAGCTTCTGAAAAGTCCTGGATCAATATTCCAGTCTGCACACATTTTTTTTTGCTCTGACCTTAAATGTCACTCTTTAAAAAAAAAAAAATGCACTTTTGCTTGTGTCGGCATTGATCGAACTGGGGACTCGATACGACGCCTGATTGTGAATTATGAGCTGCTAACCCCCAAATGATACCCCAGATTTTTTTTTTTTTTAATTTATATATATGACCGTGGATTATACGCGCTGATTTGCAGCAGCACACGAGAAGGTGTACACACGTTGAATGGCGTGCAGATATATGGACAGTACACTTGAGGTCGATGTGCCTGGGGATTGGCCGTGTGACGGCGCAGGCAGCAGGTGGGGGATTTTTTTTTTTTTTCTTGAGGGGGGGGGGGAGTTTAAATGCAAATGTGCTCAATGTTTGAATGGTAGGACTAAATCCCGCCCATCTGCTGGGACGACAGAGCGGACTGCAGAAAATTGCCGTCGGGGTCCTCGCGCGCGCACACCCTTCAGCCGTGATATTACGATTCAACATCGATCCATACGTCCGTTTTCTATCGCGCTCGGACAGTCCGCAGGTGAGCTGCGGACTGTCCGAGTTGACTTTTGGCGAGAGAAGCGGGCTCCACCCTTGACTGAGTGACGCTCAATGACGGGGGCACAATTATTCATTTTCGACATCGCTCGTCCCAGTTAAGTGTCGCGGGGAAGGAGAATGGCGAGGTACGCCCAACTTTGCCGGTCAAACGCTGAACACATCCAGGGTCACGTTTGAAAAGCGCCCAGCAGACGTTTGGAGAGAGAGACCTGCGTAGATTTTCTCCGGGTGGGCACTCCGGTTTCCTCCCACATCCCCAAAAGACGGAACTTTAATCGGACACTCTAAATTGCCCGCAGGTGTGATTGTGACTGCGGCTGTTTGTCTCCATGTGCCCTGCGATTGGCTGGCGACCAGTTCAGGGTGTACCCCGCCTCCTGCCCGTTGACAGCTGGGTTAGGCTCCGGCACGTCCTGTGACCCTTGTGAGGATAAGCGGCTAAGAAAATGGATGGATGGATAAATGTCAGAAACCTGTTATGGAAAAACTGAAAAACAGTTTTAAATATTGAAAGAAAGGGCACAATATCTCAAGTCTCTTAATGCTAACAATGGTCAACTTATTTTTGGGTTCATGTGTGACCATTAAAAATCCGTCCATCCATTTTCTTTGCCGCTTATCCTCACGATGGGTCGCGGGGAGTGCTGGAGCGGGTAGGGAGGGTACACCTTGAACTGGTTGTCAGCCAATCGCAGGGCACATTGAGATGAACAGCTGCACTCACAATCACACCTAGGGGCAATTTAGAGTGTCCAATTAATGTCGCATGTTTTGGGGATGTGGGGGGAAACCGGAGTGCCCACCCAGAAGAAACCCACGCAGGCACGGGGAGAACATGCAAACTCCACACAGGCGGGTCCGCGATTGCCGTTAAGAAATGTTATTTACAAAAAAATTGTGCCTCTAGAGTTAATCACGTTTTTATGATGGCAACAGTTTGACCCTGCAATGGATGACTTCCATTTCCTTTTGTTATCACGACACAAAAATGGTTTTCAAATCCAAGGCTGGCCTGCATTATTTATTAGGATTTCGAGCCAAATGACTCGTGAAAAGAAAAGCAAGCTGCTACAAATCTGCACTTTCTTCTCCGTTCTGACAAAAAAGGATCACAAAAGCATTTCCAGTGTTGATCTTTTTTTGCTCTTGTAATTACTTTTTTTTTTGGGGGGGGGGGGACAAGTGGAGTGTGAGATGTGCTTTGTTCTGCAGATGAAATAAAATCAAATAAAAAGAGTGAATGTGTCCTTCTGTAGCCTTTAGTATGAACTCATGAAAAGTGTCCCAAATGTTTTTCACGCAGCTGCCATCCGACTCGATTAGGGTTTTAATAAAAAAAAAAAAAAAAAAAAAAAAAAAAAAAACAGGTCAGGCAGCCACGTACTTCAACTCGCAATTAGAACCCACATTTCGAGGTTGAAGAGGCGGCGATCCGAGAGAGTCGTCGACGGCGGGCGCGGAGGAGATGTGGAGAGCTGTCGTGCTTTGGATTGGATGGAAAAGCGCTCGCGGGAGGTTGGGGCAGCCTTGGAGTCAAACCTGAAAGCGGCGATGCGTGGCTGACTGAAATTAAAAAAAAAAAAAAAAAAAAAGTGTACGTTCACAGTTGCATACTGGCACACTCACAGAGTCAGAGAATATTTTTTTTTTTTTTCATCTTTCATGCAGTGCTGCTAAATAAGGTACATAAGGTACCTCACCACGCGCAGCCTCACTCGTTATAATCGTGACGGTTGACTGCGTGTTTTCACATCGGTTAACTCCTCTTTACGCTCGATTAACAATGCAGTATGTAAACAAATTAATTAGCTACTCACCTTTGCGTAACGGCAATTATTTCCACCTAGGAACTTTTCGTGACTTCCTTTCACGCGGTGAGAGTCTTGGAACCAGAGATTGTGCATCGGGTATCTCGTTTAGTGGCAGGATACGCTTTGAAGGTCTCTTCAAATCTCGGTTTTATCTTTTCATGAGTGAGGGGACTCACCGTGGTCTGACCTTTACAAGCGGAACTGTCAGAATGTTCAGTTCCGGCGTGGCAGCGACTTTGTTACATCCCCCAATAAAGCTGCCCGATGACAGCAGTGATACTATTTTGCCTATAGTGTAGTACAGTAAAGCCTCGGTTCTCGAATAAATCGGTTTTCGAACGAAAATCGGTACTCGAAAAAACCCTGAAAAACCCGGAAATAACATATTGCCGGGACCGGACTAGCTGACACTTTGTTGTGAATTCCCACGCCCCCCCCCCCCCCCCAAAAAAAAAACAAAAAAAAAACCCAGAAATAACATAATTCGCCCGGCGCAAGAAGGTGACCCACCCACGACGCGTTTTGTTATCAATTCGAACGCCCCCTGAAAAAAAATCTGGAAATGACGTAACGCGTGCGGTGCAACCAGTGCACTTTTGTTATTCTGTATAATGCAGACTCTGTTTTAAGCAAAAAAATAATTCTATTTCTGAAATCATTTCATTATATAAATTATTTAAACTACACATGTATTTTTACTATGCAGTTTATTATCAGGAAAAGTTAAAAAAAATGCTTTAAAAAGCCCAATTTTTTTAGGCTTGGAACGCATTATTTATTTTTCCATTCATTGTAATGGGAAACATCGATTCGGTTTTTGAACAAATCACTCCTCAAACCGTTTTCCGGAACGGATTGTGCTCGAGAACCGAGGCATCACTGTATGCACGCAGCAACTCTCATTATGTCAGCAACGAAAAGACGCTGAAATGCCACCTGAGTCGTTTTGTTCCTATGTAACCTTTCAGTATAGCGGTAGCATTGAATATGAATTGACAGTCAACAGCCATGACATTTATTACATATTCTGCCCACGGAGTTTGTACTTTAACTGTAACGAGAGGTGTCTATAATACGCTGTAGATTCTGAATAACTTATCCAAAACATAACACACCCACAGTAGAATGCGGTACATTACACAACTGCAAAATAACACTAGTAGAAACAGGCTTTAAGCCTGGAGATGGACTTGTCTATCTATCTATCTATCTATCTATCTATCTATCTATCTATCTATCTATCTATCTATCTATCTATCTATCTATCTATCTATCTATCTATCTATCTATCTATCTATCTATCTATCTATCTATCTATCTCTATCTATCTATCTATCTATCTATCTATCTATCTATCTATCTATCTATCTATGTTAAATTTGTGCCTTAGTTGAGCTTTTTTTTTTTTTTTTTTTTTTTTTTTGTCGTCATCCGACCCAATCTGAAAATTGAACTGGCAATTTATTTATTTTTTTGGCCCTTCACTCTACCCGTGTGACAAAACGGTCCCGACCGCTTATTGTTACAAGTTTTGGGCCCCCGTCCAACGGCAGCCGTCCAAATAGCCGCCGTCGGCCTCCGTTTTTATTCCGCGCTCCGCCGTGTGGAGACATGGCTGTCAGCGGTATTTCACTGTCTGCAATGATGCGGCATCAAACAGGGAACCTTTTTCGAATATGCTGGTGAAAGGGGTTGCAGGTGGCGGGGGGGCGTGCCACGCTTCAAACCGAATGAAGAAAAATGGCTGCCTATAGATGGCAAGTTTTCCACTTTCCTATCTGGTATTGATTTATCGCTATCGCGAGGTTTGCTGCCGTGTGAGCGTCTCTCCGCTATGAAAATGGATTGCGCGCGTCCCACCTGGATCTTTATGCGCCGACAAGATTTAAGACCGAGATGAGCTCGATTTCCCGACAGTCTTTTTACCGTCGTCACATCTCAGCCTCCTCTGGAGTCTTTTTTTTTTTTTTTTGGGGTGCGGAATGAGGTGATTTGTTGGTTCGTTTGCCTGGCAATAGTCGAGGACCCTCACGATTTAATTCCGGCGACGTGCTTGAGTTGAGTGTGACTGTAATACATGTATTAATTTTGCGTTTGTAGAAAGTGTGGGGCGACGCTTAACCTTCTCCCACTGTGGTGTGGCTCTGGCGGTGATTTTAAAATACAAAATAGGTCACCGGCTGCGTGGACGCTCATTGGCAGCTGTGGGCCATTTACTCTCTCAATTTAGTGGCTCATTTTCAATATACCTCTGAGGGCAGCCCCCGCCTCTTAAAAATTATCCTCCCGTAAAATGACATTCTCAGGTATTATAACTTTTTTTCTGAATTCTTTTTGTTTTGTTTTTTTTTTCTAGCAGTGAGAGTAGCTCCAAACTCCATACTGCAGTAGTTTTGACTTCAAATGCATTGGGATAGTCCATACACCTGTTTATTGATTTCTGATATCTGCCATATGATTTGGCGAGAGAAGTGGGGTTCACCCTTGACCGGTCACCAGACAATCCCAGAACGCATCCATCCATCTGTTGTCTGCGCCACTCATCCTTGAGTCTCGAGTGAGCTGGAATTTATGCCGTCTGACTTTTGACGAGAGAAGTTGGGTCAAACCCGGACCGCTCACCGGTCAATCACGGGACATATCAACTGATATATTTTTTTCTATGCGATTTATCCTAAGTAGAGTTGTGGGTAAGCTAGAGCATCTCCCAGCACATTTCTGGTGAGAGAAGCCGAGTCCAGCCTGATATGGTTGCCAGTCAATCACATGGCCCAGTCATTTGTTTTCTTTTCTGCTGACCCTCGGGAGGGTCACAGATGAGCTGGAGCCTATCTTAGCAGAATCTTGGTGAGAGAAATGGGAGCCACCCTGACTGGTTTGTAATTTAATCATCACGAACATCCTTCCATCCGTTTTCTACATTGCTTCTCCTCACCAGATTGCGTGTGAGCTTCATCCTTTCTCCGCTGACTTCAGGCGAGAGAAGTGGGATCCACCCGGGACCGGTTGCTGGCCATTCACTAAGAATACCTATCCATCCATTTTCTATGGTACTTACAGAGTTCTTGTTACAATCACGGAGGGTCAGAAGACTTGCCCAGCAGACTCTTGGTGGGATAAACTAGTTCCAGTCTGTTTGCGAAGTGGGGTCCACACGACACTTGTTGCCATTCAATCAACACGACGCCCAAAGTCTTGTCCGATACCGTTAAACATTTAGAAGATGATAATGATGGTACGTGGAAAAAATGAGAAACACTTGCCATAGAAGACCCATTTTTAATGCCGAAGTCGATGTTTTCCCCGATAAGAAATTGGACTTGCAACCCGCTTCCGCTTGTCTTGGACAACTGGATCTACACATGGATCTGCTGAGCAAGTCGTCGAGATTTACTCAGAAGAGTTTGAAAGCGTCTGCGATTGTCTGGAAACATGTTCAGGGTGTACCCCGCATACTGCCCGTTGACAGCTGGGATAGGCTCCCAGCACTCCCCGCGACCCTCGCGAGGATAAGCGGCGAAGAAAATGGATGGACGGAATTTGAAAGCGTAGAAAAGTCTGGACGCATATTTCAACGTACTTTCTTGGCACCAATTACCTTTGGCTGAATTTTGGAGCATCTTACGGCACAAAAATAAGCAGAGCAGCTGCTGGAGTTCGATTCCTCAGAATAAAACTCCAAATCGTGAAAAGCGAAATGCAAATCGGCAGTGGCTCACCGTGACCCAAATTTGTCCCTGAATTGAAAGTACTGCAGTCTATTACTGCTTTGGCACGGGTCAGTGATAAAGTCACAGTAATAATAAATATTTGTTTGATTATATATTTAAAACGAAATTAAATTTACTGATCCGCATACTGACATCCACGTTTCGCCCCACGCTCGATGTCAAATCAGCGGTACCGTACGGTACGGCTCACTTATTTGGGCACAAAAAAATGCCTCCGCCCTCCATCTGATCTCGTACGCCTCGCGTCAACCTCGCGCCGTCTGCAAACCGGCAGCAGAATCGCAAATGGACTGTCCGTCGCAAATGGACTGGACCCCCCCCCCCCCACTCCGAGCACACTTAAGTGCTCTAATGTTCTCCTTGCGCAGCACACAGCCGATCCAATAAGGACACCGTAATGGGATTGCCGCGCCGGGTCAAGACGTGAACTCATTTCTCCTGTTTCACGGCGCCGCCGCTCACCTTCGGAGCTAATCCGCTTCCTCCAGCTTGTGGCCCGTAGCTTTCGCTATAACGCCACATACCCTAACGCTATATATTTTGGACGTATTTCGTAATGGAATGACTCCGACGCTCGTGTCGCCATGACACGCTGGACTTTTATTGAAAGTTAAGCTCTCGTGGGCTTTTTTTGGGACGCTGCAATCCATCAAATGTGTGAGGCAGACGTGCTACACTTTGGTCCGAGTTGCTTCTGTCGACTGAGTTCCAACTTAACGGCAACTTAATTGGGGGCTTGTGACGTATTAAACAGAGAATGCCAGTCACTCACGTTTGGAAAAATGTACAGGTGTGGTCAGTTCTGCCCGCAGATCTAAAATTACCAATGTGTGTCCTGTTTGTAAGTGAGTGTACCCCTTTAAGAGCGGAGGGAGGCGGTGTCAGGTAAACTGGGAAGTAGAAGTAGGCTTTCGCAGCAGCTCGTCGTGAGAGACCCTGTGCTTCCGTGTTAAAAAATAAAAATAAAAAAACGTCAGGCTGTGGTTCACTCGGCTGGATCGGTTTTCGTGGGCGACAAGTGCGCAATTGCGCAGTGGCGCAGCTTAGAGGGAACATTGGTCAAGACTACACAAAATCAGCGACGTCTTTCAGTATCTATTCAGTTCTACTCGTAACAAATTTTACACACATGATTTTTCTTGCTCACTGCAGATTTGCGAGCGGGTGCATACTTGGCAGTCAAATCACAGTGACTGTAATGCTATTCAAGTATTTTAAAAATAGATAAAAATGCGTATTTAATTGTACATTGCTTCAATTGCTAAATCAGCAAAGCAGCACAACGGTGCCTTCCTTCCAATACGAGTGACCCGATTTACGAGGTTTTCAGGGTATGTTGTGTTCATTTGTGTGATTTAAAAATGTTTTTTTTTTTTTTGCTTTGACTTGCGAGCGCAAACTTGTAATACGAGCGTTGTACGGTGGCAGTGAAGTCAACGCAACTCACTTCACAATGAGCAGAATTTTGATTCAACTGAAAAAAAAAAAAAAAAAGAATATTGCACCTGGTGTGTTTTAAGCAACCACAAAATGGGACACAATGGCTTGAATTCTTTTTCATCTATTTGTGATATTGCTATAAGTTTCTTTAAAGTACAGTAAAGCCTCGGTTTTCGAACGTCCCCGTTTTCGAACAAATCTGTTTTCCAACAAAAATCGGTACTCGAACGCCCCCGAGTTAACATATTGCACGCGGCCAGACCAGCTGACCCACGACCCGCTTTGTTGTGAATTCCCACAGCGCCGAAAAAAACCCGGAAATAACATAATGGGCGGGGCGCAACCAGCTGACCCACCCACGACAGGCTTTGTTATTGTCTATTTAAACGCCCCCCGAAAAAACTCATAAATAACATCACGCGTGCCACAAGCAGTCGACCCGACTATGATGTGTTTTGTTATTGTCTATTCGAATGCCCCTCCCCCATAAAAACCCGGAAATTACATAACAGGTGCGCCGCAATCAGCGCACTTTTGTTATTCTGTATAACGCAGCCTCTGTACACAGATGTGTCCCGGTAGTGTTTTTCTTCTCATCTCATTTTCATCATATCGTATTAACCCCCAATCATTGCTCCAAAGAAGGCAAGTGGAGATCGTAAGGCTGCTGGTGCTGAAAAATTGATTTTTCTCCGTAAAACTGTCGACTTCAAGAAAGAATTGATAGCCGAATATGAATCTGGTGTGCGTGCTTCTGAGTCGCTACAGATATGGCAATGAATTCCCAGCCTAGCGTACTCTACAACTAAAGCATACATTTTAAGCAAAAAATAAATATATTTCTGAAATTATTTTATCATATAAAGTATTTCAACTATGCATGTATTTCTACTATGTAGTTTATTATCAGGAAAAGCTAAAAAAAAATGCTTTAAAAAGCCCAATTTTTTATGCTTGGAACACATTATTTCTTTCTCTAGTCATTGCAATGGGAAACATCGATTCGGTTTTCGAACAATTCACTTTTCGAACCGTCTTCTGCAACGGATTGTCGTCGAGAGTGCTATTTTTCCTCATTAAAATACATTCCAACAAGATTTTTTTGGGGAGGCGGAGGAGGCTGGAACACATGAATGGCCCTACAATAATTGATGTTTTCTCTCACGTAAAGGTCATTAGATATTGTAAATTGTATATCTATGTTATATTTCACAATTGAACAACGGATGGGCAGTAGGAAGTCAGACATAAACATGCTAATTAACCTCTTCTGTTGGTAGAGGAAAAACACGACCTACTTTATCATATTTTTATTATTATTTTTTTTATTTTTAGGATTTTCCAGCCCTTCCCACACATGGCAGTCTAAATAGGTTGCCAGCATCTCCTCTCCTTGAATAAACCGCATTCTATTAACGCTTTCGAGTGCTCCTTTTTGCTGCCATTCCGCCTGCGCATTTGCCAGGCTTTGATACGCTTGAGCCACTTTTGGCAACGCGGCAGGAGAAGGCACGACGAGCGGGGCTCCGGGCTCGAGGACGCACGAATGCGACATCCTCTCGCCGTTTCGGCGCATCGAGGCGTCGAAGCACACGGTTTAGCAGGCGCGCGTGCGCTACATTAGCTTTGCCAACAGGGAAATGTGGACCGGGTCAAATGAGCATCGCTGCCCTCCACGTGCCCGACTGCTCCCTTTAATTAATCACAGATCAATTTATCGAAAGGGCCCCTTTTAAGTTTAATAGCCGCCTGTGTTTCTTTTTATTTTACAATCCAAATCGATCCACTCCACCCCGCTTTTAGTGAAGATTTTTCTGAGCGCATTTCTGGCCCCAATCAAGCTTTTATCGCATATTTTATTTGAATGGGCGGTCCCAGCCGACACCCCTCCGGGCCGCGGGCTGCGTGATGCTGATGTGTTCCGGCACCCAGTCGGCATGAAGAATATTTAAGTAGCGCGAATGCGTGCCCTCCCCCCCTCCCCCCTCCGGGTTATCTTTTCACCTCCTCTGTTAATTCAGTAGAAGCTGATGTACGACGCCGTGCTTGCTTTCGGCCTTTTATGATCCACGTGACCTCACTTCAAGGATCAATGATCATCCATAATCCAATGTTCTTGTCCTCATTAGATTTGCGCACGAGCTTGATCCTACCCCAGCTAAATTTTCGGCAAGAGAAACGACGTAGTGAACACCCGGAACTCATTGTCAGTCAATCACAGGGAATGCTCCGTTATTATCGATCCATCCGTTTCTATAATGCTTTGCTAAATTATGACTGCGGGTGACTTGGAGCGTATCGCGGATGACCGTCGGCAAGAGAAGCGGGGCGCGTCCGAAACTAATCGCAGGGATCATTCTGATTATCTCGCCATCTGTGTATTTGTCATAATTTGGGTCGCCGGTGAGGCGGAGGCCATCACAACTGACCATCGGCGAGAGAAGCGGGGCACCATTAAATCGCAGGGATGATTATCATCCATCATCCATCCATGCAGTCATCCATTTTTTAAAATATCCATCTATCGCTTCTCCTCATTTGGGTTGTGGGTGACCTAGGGCCAAGTCAAGATGGCTTTTGGCGACAGAAGCGAGGGTCCACTCTGGACCAGTTGCCTGTCAATCCAAGAAATTGCTATCGACATCTATTTATCCATCTAAATTCCAAGCGGATCCGCACGTCATCCACAATTTATAGCGTAGTTCCTACGTTCTACATTTCTACAATGCTGGCCATGGGTGAGAAGTGGGATCAACACTGGACTGGTCGCCAGCGTTGCGACGCGGGAGGAAACATTTACGCAGAATCATTCCAGAAAGTTAGATCCCGTTCTCAGACCGAGGCCCCGATCGACGGACCTTAATGTTACAAGGACAAGACGGGACAGGACAGGACAGGACAGGCAGTTTGAATAATTCAAGGCTTCCATCTTTGTGAGTATATTTTGCAGGAAACCCAGCGCGCAGTACATAAGTCATGCTCGGATGAATTTGTCGAGGAGGAAGTTTACCGCGGACACGTCTCCAACAGAAAAGAAAGAAAAGGCCCAGAGGAGTGGAAGCGGTTCCTTCCACGCCGCCCGTCAGGATCCACCCCCGCCCCCTTTTCTTATAAGCAATTCAATTTTATGCTAATTCCCATCGCCACGCGTGTTGTTCTCCTTCCGCCCCGAGGCCCGATTCTAATCCAAATTACTTCACGTCACGCCTCAACGACTCCAACAAAAGAACAGTCATGATTCCGATGCTAAATTTGAGAATTCCGCCTCGCGGCGCTATTTCTTGGAGGACTCCGCCAGACTTTTTTTTCCCCCTGAGTAGCTGCCTAAAAGGCTTGTAGAAATGAGTGATGTGTTTATTATTTCACGATAGCCTTTATCGGTCTTTGTATTATTCATCTATAGCCAGATGTGGTCATCAGCAGGGCTCCCTTCTAAAGTGGGGAAGCACGTTTCTTCATCTGGCGCTGGAGCATGGCTAACGGCACCGTCGCAGGACCACACGCTCGCACTATTCCAGTCTCGCGGAGAGCAGTCTGCACTTT
Source organism: Syngnathoides biaculeatus (assembly GCF_019802595.1). Classification (NCBI taxonomy): domain Eukaryota; kingdom Metazoa; phylum Chordata; class Actinopteri; order Syngnathiformes; family Syngnathidae; genus Syngnathoides; species Syngnathoides biaculeatus. The sequence goes on from NC_084649.1 coordinate 25,299,272, forward strand.
TTGCATTATAGATCGAGCGCATTAGTCACTGCTGCCGCGCCGATTGAATTAGCGGCGGAGGGCAAATGATGACGAGGCTTTTTCTGCAATTACATTCCGTGCAATTTTCAAACACTTCTCAGGTGTCTCAACAACAAAGCGGCCCAAGGATCGAGAATCGTAATACGCTGCACTGCGATACGCTCCGGTTTTCAAACTCCACTTTTTCAATTTCCCCGACCTTTATTTAGCCAGGGCACATTTGCATTTACATGAGAAAACTCCTGGCAGATAAAAGTGTCATGAAACTTATATTGTGAAAAGTGATTTCTTTGGAGTCGGGACTCGGAATCTGCCTGTGATTGACGTCGTCTTCGTCTTTTCCTTTCGGCTTGTCCCGTTAGGGGTCACCACAATATGTCATCTTTTCCCTTCTAAGCCCATCTCGGGGATCCTCCTTTCTAACAGCCACAGTCCTCATGTCATCCATCACCACATCCATCAACCTTTTCTTTGGTCTTCCTCTCTCGCTCTCTTCCCTGGTGGCTCCATCCTTACCATCCTCCTACCAATTTCCTCACTCTCTCGCCTCTGGACAAGTCCAAACCCTCCAAGTCTGCTCTCACAAACCTCGTCTCCAAAACATCCAATTTTGGCTGTTCCTCTAATGAGCATGCTCACTCCAAGCGAGAACCTCAGCCTCTTCATTTCTGCTACCTCAAGTTCTGCTTCCTGTCCACCGTCTCTAATCCGTCCATCACGGTCGACCTCACCACTTTTTTTTTTCCAAACTTTGCCCTTGATCCTAGCGGAGAGACTCTTCTGTCACATAAAACACCAGACACCTTCCGCCAACTGTTCCATCCCGCTTGGACCCGTCTTCACTTCCTTACCACACTCGCCATTGCTCTATATTGTTGACCCCAAGTATTTGAAGTCATCCACCCTCGCCATCTCTTCTCCCTGGAGCTTCACTCTTCCCCCTCCGCCCCTCTCATTCACACACATATATTCTGTTTGACTTTAGTAATTTTCATTCCTCCCCATCTTTCTAATCGTTCCTCCGCCTGCTCCCCGCTTTCACTGCCGATCACAATATCATCTGCGAACATTATAGTCCAAGGGGATTCCAGTCTAACTTCGTCTCTCAGCCTAATCCACTACCACGGCAAACAGGAAGGGGCTCAGAGCTGATCCCTGATGCAGTCCCACCTCCACCTTAAATTCTTCTGTCACACCTAAGGCACACCTCACCGCTGTTCTGCTGCCATCATACATGTCCTGTAGTATTCTAATATATTTCTCTGCCACACCAGACCTACGCATGCAGTACCACAGTTCCTCTCTTGGTACTCTGTCATAGGCTTTCTCTAGATCCACAAGGACACAATGTAGCTCCTTCTGACCTTCTCTGGACTTTTGCACTCGAATCCTCAAGGCAAATAAGGCATCTGTGGTACTCTTTCTAGGGATGAAACCATACTGTTGCCCGCAGATACTTACTTCTGTCCAGAGTACTCCTACTCCACTACTCTTTCCCATAACTTCATTGTGTGGCTCATCTATAGATATAGATAGATGAGCAATGATACATTATTCGTATGATTTCCGAAAATTGGATAATTCCCTGCAGGACAGCTGCTAATCTCTCAGAAAGCTAACGCAAAACGTGTCCCTTTTAGTAAAGGGAAGATATGCTTTTGAATGTGAGGTTTTCCAGTTAAATATGCATTCCGTTTATGGCCCAAGCAAAAAAAAAAAAAAACCATGTCCTAGATGATTTTCTGACTTCACACATTTGTTTTACACACTCATCAGCACGAATAGCAAGCTCAGGGTTGTACTCTAACGGCGTCTTTCCCTCGTACGGCGACAAAATCCTTCATTGCAGACTGAATTAATTCACTGTATATGCAGCCTGGGATTAAAGTGTACACTGGAGCTATTAGCGGATCGATACAAAATCGACGCTCTACAGTGTGCCGACATCCAATACGGACTCCCTCTCCGTAGTGGAGTGTGATGAAATCGACTGAGCGGCGCCGATAGCAACTCATTTCTGTCTATGTTAAACTTTGTGTAGGGCTTCTATAGGCATCCATAGCCAGTCGTGTGTATGCGTGAGTACACGCTGGAGGACTCCATTAAATTTGACATTGCGGGCAAGCCTCCGTAGCCGCATTTAACGACGAGACGCCTTAATCATTTCTCCATCTCTTCATCACTGTCAGAAATTGATGGCTAGAGAGTGACTGACTTAAACCCAACAGAGTATGCAGCTCGGCTAGGATGTGTAATAAAAGATAGACAGATGGGCAAATGAACCAAGCTTTATTTTATTTCCTTGATCCTTGTCTCGTCACCTCTAACTGAATGCCCCCCCCCCAATTATTCTCTCTCCTCTCCTGTCGATATGTTGGCTAATATTGAGCTGATTTTATTGTGTGAAAAGGTCATAAGAACCAATCTTTTCTTCTTTTCCTCCCTACATTTAATCCCCCCCCCCTTGCTGAACTATGCGGCGTCTTTCTCTTTGATAAACTCATTTCTCCGCTTTTATTTGGAGATTTTCTATGGGGGGGGGGGGACTCGTGCAAGAAAAGAAGTCAAATGAAAGCCGCGAGCAGCCTTTTTCATGGCAAATTCTCGACGTGATCATCAAACCTTGATGCCATGCTCCACTACATTAAATGGCCTACGTGAAAAGACTCGGAAATTTGCCATCACCCATCTGACTAGTAAAGATTTTTTAAATTTCTATATAATCTGATAAAAGTTGAGTTGAAGTTGATTAATCAATCGATCATTGATATTTCTTCCGCGCAGTAGAGTGATCCTTAATCTTTTTTTGCATCTCACCATCCATCCATTTCCTTTGCCGCTTATCCTCACGAGGGTCACGGGGAGTGCTGGAGCCTATCCCAGCTGTCAACGGGCAGGAGGCAAGGTACACCCTGAACTGGTCGCCAGCCAATCGCAGAGCACATGGAGACAATCACACCCAGGGGCAATTTAGAGTGTCCAATTAATGTTGCATGTTTTGGGGATGTGGGAGGAAACCCGAGTGCCCGGAGAAAACCCGCGCAGGCACGGGGAGAACATGCAAACTCCACACAGGTGGGGTGCCGGGATCGCACCCGGGTCCTCAGAACTGTCAGGCCAACGCTTTACCAGCTGAGCCACCGTGCCGCCCGCATCTAACCAGTTTAGTGTAAAACCAAATTGCAAGAGATTGGCAAAGAAACAAATCAGAAAAAGTTCAGAAATGCAACTCATTATAATAGTGAATGCTTTTCAATCTTCTTCTTCTTTTCCTTTCGGTTTGTCCCGTTAGGGGTCACCACAGCGTGTCATCTTTTTCCATCTAAGCGTGCATCTTCCTCTCAAACACCAATTGTCCCCGTGTCTTCCCTCACAAGATCCATCCACCTTGTCTTTGGTCTTCCACTCGCTCTTTTGCCTGGCAGCGCCATCCTCAGCACCTTTCTACCAATATGAGTATACTCTCTCGCCTCTGGACATGTCCAAACCATCGAAGTCTCCTCTCTCGATCGAACCTCGTCTCCAAAAGATCCAACTTTGGCCGTCCCTCTAAGGAGCTCGTTTCTAATCCTGTCCAACCTGCTCACTCCTAGCGAGAACCTCAACATCTCCAGTTCTGCTTCCTGTCGTCTCTTCAGTGCCACCGTCTCTAATCCGTACATCATGGCCAGCCTCACCACAGTTTTATAAACTTTGCCCTTCATCCTAGCGGAGACTCTTCTGTCACATAGAACACCAGACACCTTCCGCCAACTGTTCCTCCTCGCTTGGACCCGTTTCTTCTTTACCACGCTTTCCATTGCTCTGGATTGTTGACCCCAAGTATTTGAAGTCATCCACCCTCGCTATCTCTTCTTCTTGGAGCTTCAAAGTGAGTGCTTTTCGGTATTGGACAATATTTTGATGGAGCTTCACTTTCACTTCGCTGCCACTCCCATGCTCACCCCGGTATGGATAATTTTAAGACTAGCGGCGCGTAGACTAACCTAAACTAGCGAGGCTAACCTCAATTCTTATCCACAACCATCTTATTTCCGTACTCTCTGACCCGTGGGGCAGTGCGAAGAATGTCACCTTGTTGGCTGGATATTCCAGTGCGCCACAGAGCGTTTAAGTCCGGTGGCAACTCTAGATGTGCGATTTGAATATTCTTGGTAGATTAGCCCACTGGAAGATGAGATGCCGAAAAACACGCATTTTTACGATTAGCCGACTTCAGGCTTTAAACTTAGATGGTGAGTAGTCATGTTCCTCCCCTACTCTACGGTATACCTTCATTTGGATGATTTCCTTTGCAGTTTGTCCAAGACAAAATGGCTGCTTCAACCCAAAATGGTCAACTTCCTGTTCAAAAACATTAATGGGTCCTTCAGACTTTTTTTGTGTCCTGCTAAGATAAATTTGACCACTATATTCCATGTTGATCAGTGAAACTGGTATCGGGGGATATATATATATATATATATATATATTTAACATTGTAGAGCACCATTGAGTAAGTTTTGGAAGTTTTAGTTCAAAATCCCTACAATATCTGAATAGTCACTAAAATACATGAATATTCCCTTGGATGCAAAATCTCTATTTTCTGGCATATTTATGCACGCCCTCATCCCCCAACCAGTTAATTTTCCTTCTTTATCAAGCACCATGCATCACCCCCACCAGTACGCACTCTGCCCTGAAGGATGTTTGCCAGTCAGCTGTGCTTCGCTGGACCTCTCGGAGGACTGAATTAGAGGGGGGGGGGGGGGAACTGAACCTTCTGCTAATCCACTTTGACTCGCAGTCGCAACGAGGAACTGCTAATGATGTTGCCTGCTGTGGCTGCAAGCCTGATGACTTTGTATACATACGTGTATGCGAGTAATTAATGTCTGTATCTGTGTGTGTGTGTGTGCGCGCGTGTATATGTTTTCCTCACAGTTCTGAGGAACTGGGTTCGATCCCGGCCTCGCCTGTGTGGAGTTTGCATGTTCTCTCCCTCGTGAGGATAAGCGGCAAAGAAAATGGATGGATGTTACATTTCCAAAATAATTATTTACTTCTATATTGTAAATAATTCAAGCATGCATATTTCAAGTGTCTATACTGTATTTTCATTCATTTATAATTAATTATTGAATTAAAATGACATTTTGATTACTCGTATTTTTTGTAAAATTTCGAATTTCAATCTACAAATATAATTAAAAATCATATTTTAATATATTGTAGATTTAAGTTGATAAATAACTAATAATGTTAAATGTTTTTATAATAAGTTCTAATTAGTTGGTTAGCAAATATTTTTTTATCTTATTTATGATTTTCGATCTCGGATCACAAGACTCTGATATCAGTCAAGCTTTTCAAAGACTTTTTTTAACGGGCAACATCCCAAAAACATGCAAAATTAATTGGACACTCTAAATTGCCCCGAGTTGTGATTGTGGGTGCAGCTGTTTGTCTCTATGTGCCCTGCGATTGGCTGGCAACCAGTTCAAGGTGTACTCCTGCCAGTTGACAGCTGGGATAGGCTCCCGCGACCCTCGTGAGGATAAGCGGCCAAGAAAATGGGTGGCTGGAATACAGTAGTGGACATTATGCAGCCTGAACTCTTCCCAGGAGAACACGGACAGACATACGCAAGCAATCACAGACGGAAACAAAGCAGCAGTCGGTCAAAACGAGGAGACGAGCCACTGATCTCGAACGGCGGCCTCCTCGTCTCCCCCGGGATGTGTGGGTGGCTTAATCATTTTATCTCGCGCCGCTCAGCTTTTCAAATATTTCGCAATGTGTCTTGAGGAAAAGTGGAAGGAGAAAGAGAAGACTTTGTGCCGACACATCGCTCCCGCAGTCAAGTAGGGGTCCATTCCGGGACAGCGGGTCCACCTTCATCTCCCTCATACCGCAATTCTTTCCATTGGTGCATTTTCCATACAGTGTCCTTAATGAGGTCACAAAGCCGCTGACACTCACGACACTTGCGTTCAACAAATTTACTGTAAGTCTTCAATGCCATTTACATTTTTTTTTTTTTTTTTTGCGAGGACCTTCAAACCTGTCATAAAAGTGTGAAAAGAATCAACCACTATTCATATTGTGATTGTCATGAGCGAGCGGCACGGGGCTGGACCCAAATGCAGAACTCCGAGATGAGGACATGATATCAAGCGAGGTTTTATTTCAAACTGAGCTCGTTTACCAATAAGCAGTCCAAAACAGGCAGAAGCACAAAAACGCTAGGCTATTAGGTAAGGTCCAAAAACATGAAGCAAGGTCCGATGACCATGAGGCGAGACTTGGCACGTGAACAAAAACGTAACAGGACTAAAGGGGCACAGATACGCTGTGATAAGTGGATGCTCTACACGACAGTTGCGAACTTAGGCACAGTAGCGGAGTATCCCAAAGATGCATTCATGGAAACGCAACAAACTGGCCAATGCCGATGACGCATTCAAAACTTAAATGCCTGGTCGAATGGACCTTTCTGATGGCGAGCTTAAGCTCCGCCCCCTTAACCACGTCCCACAAATGGCGACTGAACAGAACATGTTTGAAGTGGATTCTCTATCGCTTATTCCAGATAATATTGAGGTATGTTTTTTGCTAAATGCGACAGACTTGTCCAAGAGAGTTCTACAGAGAGATCGCAACTATTTCACCCAAGGTGTACACGGAATTAAGATTTTGGACGGAGCAGGACAATATGTCGGAGTCGCAGCGAAATGTTGGCGATCGATGCAACAAGGTTTGACGCCTCACAAACTTCATATTGAAATCCAAAAGGATAAAATAGTGGAATCGTACTGCGCATGTAAAGCAGGGTGAGTACTTTTTACTTGGAAAGATCACGAGTAATATCATTGTAGTCTGTAGAAGTGAGTGTGTGTATTCGTTTGACTTGGCTCACAATGGAACCCAGTGCTCTGTCTTAAAAGTCAGATGTGATCCAAATAGGCAAATTGACATTTCCTCTTGCACGACATAGTCCACATTTAGTTGTGCGTGCGCTCTCCCACGAGCCTTAATCCATCGTAGACACTCCGTCAACTGTGTTTTAAGGCCTTGGAAAATGAATCAAGCGGGCCCCTTGTAAGATAGCAGGATATCTTTCATCAGAATTGCACGTTCCCCAAGCGCACCGGAGGACCGTTTTCTTCATAACATGAACCTTTCCAAGCGCACGCTACTGACAACCAGCATTGCTTGTGGGACAACATGATAGCAGGGGTGTGTCAAGCGAGGGGTTAAAACAATGCGACTATCTGATTGGCTATTATTGTACGAGTGACTGACAGGTCGGAAAGGTCCGTTCGTGTTCAATGTCAAGCAGCTGCGTGACAGCTGTCCGAGGCGGTACCGCCCAGGGCAGTGGCTTGGCAATGATGTTAAAATGAGGAAATCTTCAGTTTTTGGAAAGGCTCTTGAAGAAGCAAATGAGAATCAATGCAAAAGTCAATCAAAAGAGTCATTCTTGTCATGCCCGCTCACGTAGGGTATGCCGGCATCTCGCTGGCATCCATGCTTGATGCCAGTCCTTCTTAATGAATACACGTACAGCACATGCAAACAAAAAAAGTTGACGAGTTGCGGTCCGGTCATTCACATTTGAAAAATGTACGGGTGTGGTCCGTCAGTCGTGCCCGCGGATATAAAGTTGTGGTTGTGTGTTCTGTTTGTAATTATGAGCGTACCCCTTTAAGAGTGGAGGGGGGGGGGCGGTGTCAGGTAAACTAGGAAGTAAAAGTAGGCTGAGCAGAGACCGTGTGCTTCAGTCAAACAAGACGTCAGGTTGTCGGTTCACTGCGCTGGATCGGTCTTCGTGTGCGCTGAGAGGGTGCGACAAGTGCGCAATTGCGCAGTGGCGCAGCTTAGAGGGAACATTGGTCAAAGCTACACAAAATCAGCGACGTCTTTCAATATCTATATATTTCTACTCGTAACCAATTTTACGCGCGTGATTTTTCGTGCTCGACTGTGCAAGATTTGTGAGTACGACGCATACGCGCCCGTCAAATCGCAGTAACTGGCGGTCCCAATAGTTTTGTCCAAGGTGTTGATTGCAGTAGCGGCCGCCAATAATTAGCATAATCGCCGGGTATTCGTGTCTCTTGGCGTAATAATGTGCGCGTGTTTGTGTTTACTTTAGCTGGCATTTCAGTCTCGGGTAATTTGTCACCTGTTTGAAATGACACGTTGGGAAGTGACCTTTTGTGGCTGCGCAGATGGAGACGAACCCATAAGCAGATTCTAATGATTTCATTTTTAATCAGGTAAGATCCTTCCATACTATAATGTGCACTCTAATTCACCGAGATCGTAGCAGGGCCATAATTATCAGGAGGGCTTACAATACAGTAACAAGCCACGCTTACTTCCTTTCCTCTGTCTTATGATGTATTTCAGGTCTTTTCAAACATTTTTCATGTTTCCTGTCTCACGTTTTGCATTTTAGATCTCACGTTTCAGCTCTCCTGTCTCAAGTTTGCAGATTTGCTTGCCTGACTGAAAGTGTAAGAGGGCTAATTTTGTGCTGTATTTATTAGTACGTGTAATACCTTCAATCACAGCATAAAGCAATACAATTAAGAGTTGTTCTAGTACTCCGCTCCACCTCTCGTTAAACACATTCCTCCGTCTTGATGGTTCCTCATTGGCGCCGTCTTCTCTTTTTGGCAGCCGCCCGCTCTTAAATTGTATCGATTATTCCCGTCACACGGGACTCGATCCCCCCGGGAAAATGACTTTTCATCAGGATTATGCAAAAAAAAAAAAAAAAATCAAACACGCCAGCTCAGTTTTCCGAAACCTCCGGTTAAGGAGAGAGGGGATCCTCATTAAATCTAGATGCATATTTAGACGTTAAATATGTTTCCGAGGAAATGTTTCTGGGCTCTTTCTTGTGTAAGACGGCACTTTCTCCAATCTCTAACGTGTTATGTTGGATGTTCCGTGTTTGCCGCTTCATGTCTCACCATGTTTAATGTCTCATTTCATCACGGCTTATCATAATTTCTTCCCATGTTTCACGTCGTCCTGTCTCATCATGTCTTCTGCGTCGTATCTTCAACTCCCGTTTCGTGTCTCACTTGTCTTTCATTTCTCATGGTATCATTTATCATGTCACCACGTTTCTTGTGTCCCGTCTCCTTTCTCATGTCTTACATTACATAACATTACATTTTTATCATGTCTTAAAAGTCTGAACCACAGGAAATGTATTTTATTTGTCTGTCATACAAATTTAGCTAAAATATCATGAAAAATATTTTACAAATTCTCAACACAACAGAAATGAAATAAAGTAGCGTCAGAGTCAGTCTCGAGATTTTGTTTGAAATGTCACTTAGATTCGGCAAGTTCCGGTACTCTCCGGAATGTGACGTCACGTCACGACAACATTTAGCCAGAGAGTGAAAGAGCTAGCAAAGATTGTGATCGAGGAAATGTCTTGCATACGGCTGTTCTGCGTCAAACGCTGACGGAGAAAGATGAACGGATTGGCAGGTTATGGACCAGGTTTGCGAAGACAAGTGGAGAGTAATATGTTCCAAGCATTTCACGGAGGACTGCTTTGAAAACCCCGTTCAGCGTTCACTTGGCTTCGGTAAGCAAGTAACTACGTATGTGTTCGATTGTTTAGTATTGACAAGTATCTACCTCGCTTTGAATGTAAGTACAATGCCGATACAGGTATATATGTCAGCTAATATCCGTATCCATGTAATGTTTAGGAGGTGAGGAAATTTGGACGCTGTATAAAGTTAGTGTACTGTTGACGCTGAGGTCTTCCTAAAATTGGACTACGGCGGTGTGTGCTCTAAAGTGTTAGGTGCATTATTTTAAATGCGGGCTAAATGCATGTAAATAACGCCAAGAATGGCCTCTAAACACGTGATCTTTAAACGCAGTACGATATCGAAGGTTTAGATTTTTGTTTTACGCCGACTCACTCGCTAGTACAACAACGTGCGTAGATTTCTCGAGGCACCCACCGGTCTGCGTTTTGGGTACGAAGTTCCACGTCAAATTCGTCAGGTCTCGCCGTATCCTGTCCTTGTGTTGCGTTTGTCAACTCCGGTTCGAACAAATATGGTTGAATTAGACCCGCATGGGATGTTTTTCGAACACGGGAAAAATAAGAAAATTCCTCCTCTTCAGTTCCTACCTCTTCCACAGATCATTCCATGAAAACGTCTTCATCCTCTAGATCCCACTCGCGGCGTGTATGATTGACTGTGTCGGAAGCCATTTTCTTGACTGGGGTTGTCTTGGCAGCAGCCTCGGTTTGAAACGGACATCGGAAGCATTTGGATTCCAAAGAAAATGTGCACTTTGGCGCTAATTTATTTCATTTCTGTTGTGTTGAGAATTTTTCAAATATTTTTAATGAAAAATTAGCTATGTTATATGTGATAGATAAATAAATTATACAGTAGGGCCTCTAGATTAGACCTTTAAAATGTGTTGTGTTTTATTGGTCTAGGCTCATTTCTCATGGTTCACGTCTTCTAGCCTCATGTTTACAACTCTTGTCATCACGTCTCATTTTTTTTTTTTTTGTCTTTTATCATTTCATCACATCTTATTGTCTTTCACAGTGTCTTGTCGCGTCTTATCACGTCTACTGTTTCACCACGCTTTATCATATTTTACGTGTGTTCTGGCACATCTCATGTTAGCATTGCTTTTAATGTCTTATGCGTGGTGTGGTTCATGTCATCATGTCCCAGGTTTCATATTTGATGGCTCATTTTACTCTTCTCTGATTTTCAGCATGTTTCTCTCTCCCTTCCTCTCTATTTCTCTCTCGCCCTCTCTCGGGTTTGCACCTCAAGCTCAAACGTCTTTTGTCTTGTGTCAGACAGCAGCAGAGCGTTGGTCGATGTGGACTCTGGACACAAGTACTTCATGTTTATATGAAACTCTGCGTATAAATGGCAAATGTCTATTTATTTGATACGATAAGATTGCTGCCGGTCGTAATGCATTTCTACTCCATTTATAAGAGTCAGATGCAGCCTTAGTTTTCTCAAGGACTTTAATCCCCGCTCCTGCAGCTAAACAAAGACTTTAACTTGGCCGTGGGTGTGAATGCGAGCGCGGATGGTGTTCTGTGCCCTGCCGAAGGTTGACTGGAATGAGGTTTTGATCATCCATGACAATGACAACGAGTGCGACATGGATGCTTTGATGGACTGACGAGTCCTGGAAAGAAAAAAAAAAAAAAAAAAAAAATGCACGGGGAGCGCCGATGACGACGTATGCAATCAAAACTGAGCATGATCATCCTTTAAATGGAATAGAACTGTATTGTCACCTTCTCAGGAACAATGAAAATCAGTTCGGCATCTCACAATTTGAAGCGTAGAGGTACAAAAATTACACTGTACTGTATGCACACGTGGATCAAAAGTACACTTGTGTACGGAACATGCAGTTATTCACGTCGATGCAATACGGAGGCTCTTATTAGATTGCTCCTTAGCTGCCGTCGCCTCCCTTCCGCCGTCTCCTCCCCTCCGTTGACAACCGTCAAGTCCCTTTATGCAACCCCGCAGCTGTAAAGTGGGAGGTCATTGTGCTCCGACTCTGTCAAACTCATTCATCTGAGTGGAACAAATGATCCCCCCCCACCACGCCCCCTGACCACCCACACCCACACACACACTAATGCTTGGTGTCATAAATGAGTCCTGATGCAACGTAAAGAGACTCTTCCTTTATAAAAAAAAAAAAAACAAACTACTCAATCTTGCCGCGTTATCTCAGAATATGTTGGAGGAGGCTTCCATCGTGCAGCCGGAGCGGGCGAGCGGCTCTGCGGGGGGGACGGCGGGCGATTTATTGGAAGGACGGCAAACGGTGCCTCGTAGGTTCAGGGAACGTGGGAAAAGAGACCGTCGCTCAGATTAGCTGACAAACACCATGGAGAGCGTCATCTCGCTGAGCATTTGCCAGAGTCAACCTAAAATCGCTCAGTGGGAAGTCAAACCGGTTCTCGTACGTTCGATAATCTGATGATGTTACCAGGGATATTAAAATGTCAGTGATGATATTTGGGGGTAACTTATTTAGCTACATAACCCATTCGGAAGTAGCACTAGAAGCTACAACCACAATGCTAAACACGTACGTAGATATGACCTTATTATGTCATGCCTCATTTTTCATCCCTCATGTCTCATAGGTATGATCGTGTCTCCTATGTCATGCCATCATGTGTCATATTTCCCATCTTTTCGTCCCATCTCTTAGTTCTCATGTTCCATCTGACGATGCGTGTTATCGTGTCTCATACGGTCATATTTGACATCTCCTGGTTTCAGGTCCGGTGTCCTCACGTATTACACGTATCATGCCATATTTCACGGCTCCTGGTTACATGTTTCGCACGTCAGGTAATATTATATCTCATATTATGTGTTTTCACATTCGTCGGCCATGCGTATCATGTCTCCTGTGTCGTCCTCTTTGACGTATTAGATGAAAGCGTGGTGTCAAATTCAGTATTTGCTGACTTGACTCAATAATAATTGTCACTTCCGCATGAATCAACGCCAGGCCTCGTAAACAACTCTTGTGGCGCTTTTTGTGAGTGAATATGCGAAATGTTACCGTGATTATTATGAGTCGCAATCGAGCCACGGCTGCGGGGGATTATCTGGTGTTCGCTGAAACTCAAAGGATGTAATCGTGGCTCACAGCGTCCCCGCGGATTCCGAGGCCTTTAGAGAAAGCACCTACTGTAAAAACGGCTCTTTATACATGTGGCAGATTATGTAACAATGAAAATTGTGACAATACTGGATGAGTGGCAGCAGATTTGTATTCTTTCGACGTAATTGTAGGATTACGACATTAGCACTGGGGGCACGCTGGGGGGGTCGTTAATTGAATGAACAAGATGCCAGTCATTTTCCTACTTATAGTGACACTCCCGTCTCATTATGATCGTCCATCCATTTTCTTAACTGCTTATCCTCACAAGGGTCACAGGGAGTCCTTCAGCCTATCCCAGCTGTCAACAGGCAGGAGGCGGGGTACACCCTGAACTGGTCGCCAGCCAATCGCAAACAGCCGCACTCACAAGCGCACCGACGGGGCAATTTAGAGTGTCCAATTATTGTATGTTTTTGGGATGTGGGAGGAAACCGGAGTACCTGGAGAAAACCCACGCAGGCACGGGGAGAACGTGCAAACTCCACACAGGACGGTCTGGGATTGAACCCAGGTCCTCAGAACTGTGAGGCCAACGCTTTCCATCTGACCCACCGTGCCGCCTCATTATGATCATGACTTAATATGCATGTAGTAAATATTGACATCCATGGGCTACATTCGCATCACATCGTTATTGATCGTCTGGGCGAAGGCCAGCGCATTTGCCGTTTCCTCCACCAATCATCAAACGGGATTTATCATATGCAGTCAAGATCAGTGTCTAATTAGTCAGTCAGTCAGGTTAATATTTTTTATTATAGCAAGGCACTCATTTAGTTCGTGGGTCAGTCAGTCATTTAGTTTATCCGTATGGTAGTTAGTCTGACACTTTATTAGCTAGATCCACAGTGATTCGGTAATTTACAAGCATTGCCAGTAAATTAGTCATTTTATTAGGAAGTCAGTAAATCGCTCACTTTGCTGGTTTATTTATTAGTTACTGACTTAATCCGTTTTTTAGTCAATCAGTTTATGAGTTAGTTTCTATCTTAGTCAGTCAGTTAGTTTAGTTGGACATTTAATTGGTTTTTGGTTGGTTGATTGGTATATTCCCGAGTAAATTAAGGCGGGCACTCATTTATTTCAGTAGGATACTCCGTCCAGTCATTGTGATTCAACGGGTGCGTATGCGCCCGCGCGCCATCGCAATCGCAAAGTCGTGCAGGAAAAGTCTCGCGCGAAAAATTAGTTACGAGTAGAAATGAATAGCGTCGCTTATTTTGTGTAGTCTTGACCAGTGTGCCGTCTAAGCTGCGCAATTGTGCAATTGCGCACACTCTCAGTGCACATGAAAAACAATCCAGCGCAGTGAACCACAGCACGCGTACAAAAGCGTATTGCTGCCACACCGAAAAAAAAAAAAATGCTGCTCAGCCTACTTCTACTTCCTAGTTTACCTGACACCCCCCCCCCTCTGCTCTTAAAGGGGTACACCCATAATTACAAACAGAACACACACCCGCAACTTTATATCTGCGGGCATGACTGGTGCACAACACCCGTAACTTTATATATCTGCGGGCATGACTGACAACACCTGTGCATTTTTCAAATGTGAGTGACTGAGTCCGTCTTTTAAATGGTTTGTCAGTTAGTCGGCTGTTCGGTTAGTCGTTTAGTTGATTAGACAGTAAACCAGTCGGTTGGTTAATCAGTCAGCCGGCAAGTTAGACGAGTAGTCAGCCACTCAATCATTCATTTCATTACTTATGTATTAATGCATTTATTTAGTCATTTTGTCAAGTTGTAAATTCATCAGTTACGGTAGTATATTCGTTAGTCAGCCAGTTTCTTTGACATTTGTCCTTTTGTCTGTTCATAAGTCACTTGGTCACTTAGTGACTCAGTTGGTTGGTTCGTCAATTTAGTTGAACAATTGAGTTAAACAACCAGAACTACATCTCATCAGTCAATTGGATATTTGTTTAGTCAGTCAACGACTGCAGTTAGCAAACCAAACAGCACATCAAGCAGTCACCGAATCAGCAATTTAGGTCTGCAGCCGGTTCAAAATTTTCTCGTAGCTTCAACTCTGCTCGGATCTCATGAAAGCAAATGACATTTGGGAGATGAGGAGAGGGGAAAAAATCTGTACCGGTTGAAAGAAAATGGATGAATAGATGAATGTCTTCAGATTTTAATGAGTGCTTTAGTGGTTTTTGACAGAGAAAGAAAAAGAAAAAGCCATTTTTGCTGCTTTCTGCAGTTTATCTAGTTTGTTTGTCTGCCTGCATTTTCCCCTCGCCGCGACACTATTTATCCTCCTCGCTTCATGGCTCGGCGAGTCCTTGAATGCCGAATCTAATGGCCTCACCGCCGTGCCTTCTTGCTCGGCGCGGACTCGCAATTCGCATCAATAAAAAGAAAATAAAATGTACACACAAGCTCGATGTGATGCATGTGCGTGTTTATACGCCACGGGACACATCTTTTGTAAAAGATGTCCACTAAGTACCCGGTGGCAATATTTTTTGTATACGCTGACAATCTTTATCGAAACATCTTTTATTGATGACGGCGGTTGATGGGGTCACCTGTTCTTTTTCAAATCAAGTAAAACACACAAACAAATGAGCAAAACGGTGTGTGTGTGTTGTGTTGCTTTTTACAGGGGAGGTGCTACGTGTTTGACCAGGTCTTCGCCACCAGCGCCACCCAGGAGCAGGTCTACCACACTTGTGCCAAGCACATTGTCAAAGGTGAGCCCCCACTTACGCACGTTATTACTTTAGAAGTTGGTCGGTCCATACGTGCAGGGATGAAAATAAGTATTTGAACACCCCGCGATGTTGCAAGTTCTCCCAGTTATAAATCATGGAGGGGTCTGAAATTTTCATCATAGGTGCATGTCCACTGTGAGAGAGATAATCTAAAAAGAAAAATCCAGAAATCACAATGTATGATTTTTTTTTAATGATTGATTTGTGTGATATAGCTGCAAACAAGTATTTCAACACCTGTCTATCAGTTAAAATTCTGACCCTCAAAGACCTGTTAGTCCGCCTCTAAAAGTCGACATTCTACTCCATGTATGATCCTGAATCAGATGCACCTGTGTGAGGTCGTTAGCTGTATAAAGACACCTGCCCACCATGTACAATCGGTAAGACTCAAACTTGTAACGTGGCAAGGACCAAAGAGCTGTCCAAAGACACCAGAGACAAAATTGTACGACTCCAAACAGCTGGAAAGGCCTACGGAGAAATTGCCGAGCAGCTTGGTGGAAAAAAGGTCCACTGTTGGAGCAATCATTACAAACATGACGGTCAAGCTCAGTCGGACTGGAGCTCGTTGCACGATATCAACTCGTGGGGTCTCAACGATCCTTAGATAGGTGAAGAATCAGCCCAGGACTACGCGACAGGACTTGACCTGAAAAGAGCTGGGACCACCGTTTCCAAGGTGACTGAAGACATCATGGTTTGAAATCATGCATGGCACGGAAGGTTCCCCCGCTTAAACCAGCACATGTCAAGGCCCGTCTTAAGTTTGCCAATGACCATTTGGATGATACGGAGGAGTCATGGGAGAAAGTTTTGTGGTCAGGTGAGACCAAAATGGATCTTTTTGGTCATAATTCCACTAACCGTGTTTGGAGCAAGTTCCATCGCAAGAACACCATCCCTGCTGTGAAGCATGGGGGTGTTTTTCTGCACTTTTGACAGGACGACTGGACCGCGGCCATGTATTGTGAGATTTTGGGGAATAACCTCATTGAAGATGGGTGGTGGCTGGGTCTTTCAACATGACAATGACCCGAAGCACACAGCCAGGAAAAAAAACAAGGAGTGGCTCCCAGAGAAGCATTCCAAGGTTCTAGCGTGGCCTAGCCAGTCCCCAGACCTAAACCCAATAGAAAATCTTTGGAGGGAGCTGACACTCTGTGTTTCTCAGCGACAGCCCAGAAACCCGTCTGATCTAGAGAAGATCTGTGTGGAGGAGTGGGCCAAAATCCCTCCTGCAGTGTGTGCCAACCTGGTGAACAACTACAGGAAACGTTTGCCCTCTGTAATTGCAAACAAAGGCTACTGTACCAAATATTAACATTATTTGCAGCTGTATCACACAAATAAATCATAAAACACACGAAAAAAAATCATACATTGTGATTTCTGGATTTCCACACATGTGCCTTATTGACCGCGTGCAGCGCTCCAGAGAAACAGCGTTGTATTATATTGTAATTTAATTTCATTTTTCAATGAGGCGAGGGAGAGTGACATAACTAGGGTCGTTCGGGGCCTGGCGGATGTCTCTTCTAGGCCGAGGACCTGAATTCATTCTCTGGCCGTGGGAATGAACAGCTTCTCCCAAAGGGACGCGAGAAAAAACAATGGCAGCGACGCAGGCCTTTCAAAAAGCACACCGTGCTGATCACAGTCAGCCATTATCCGTGACCGTCTTTCATCCGCCCGCATCGCCGCCACCTTCAGGCTCACATTTTTTGCGCCGCATCAAACGGGACGCTCCGTTTAACCAGAAGCATAGAGGAAGGGATTGATTTGTCAGGTTCCATTCATTCGACGGCGTTCCGCCAGAAGATGGAATGAAAAGGCAAATACGACGCCGGGCGTAAAAGTCAGAAAACGTCAGCGAAAGGATTGAACGCGGTGAAGCGCCGGTGTGGCGGGATCATTGCGATACTTTTTAGGGTCTCGCTGTAAAAGGAGTTTCCGCTTTAGAGAGCGAATCCGCCAGTGAGCAAGTCGGTTAGTTGATTGGTCGCTTAGTTGCTTTGGTAGCAACTTGTGCAATTGAACAGCTAGTTAGCCTGTCAGTCGGTTCATCAGTCAATTAGTCAGTTTGCTTGTTACTGAGTCAACCAGTTAGTTAGATGGCCAGCGACTCTGTCGTCTGTTAGTTAGTTCATCAGTTGGTCATATTTAGCTTTTCAAGCCTTCAGGCTTATTTTAGTCTTTTTGAAATGACAATAAATTCTTCCAGTTCAGTGTAAAAATAAAAAATGAGTTCAGCAGTGGAAGAATTACAATTGTATCTTTTTTCACTCAATTTACTTTCAATTATAAATCATATTTTCTTAATGATGTTCCACAGACATTTTCCAGAACTGGTCTGAACTCTTTCATATTTAATTGCAGCGGCTCTCGATTTTTGGTTGTCAATAGGGCTTCATCGCCTGCCAAGGAGCAATCAAGCGCATTGTGGGTACAATTTTTCAATGTGCCGTGCATAATATGAAGATTTATACGTCCCTTTATTTTCAAATCTGAGTTGGTAAGAAGATGTATTGAATTTTGACTCGACGTGATGAAAGGGAAACGATGATGAAAGAGGAAAAATGTCTACTGAGAAAAGATGTCTTTGGTGGGTTAACTGTGCAGTTCAAGGTGCTGAACTTGTTCTTCTTCTTCTTCTACTTCTTCTTGTGCTTCGTCTTCTTCTTCTTCTTCTTTGACTCTTGTTAGGCTGCTACCACTGGGATTTATTATCAACGTTGTGAGACTCAGCACTGCGTGTTGCTAATGGGTTCCAGTGTATAAGTTTTAGACGGGCGCTGGGGTGCTTTTCAAGGCTGCCTTCATCCAGGGAGACCTTGTTTGAAGCTACTTTTTTAATACCGTGCAATATTTTTGTGAGGCATCGTCGAATGCCGTGCAATGTCAAACCATTTTAATCTGTACCAGAGCCAAATTCGAGCATCAATATGAAGTGGAAGCAAAATCCTATTTAACGTGTTCAAATCTCATCAGATTTGGTTGTAATGTGGGGGGGGGTTACAGGACCTCATTCTATTTTGGTGTCTTGGACTAACTCACTTGCACGCAGCCATCATCCATGACCGTGCTCCTTCTTTGTCACCGAAAAGGCAAAACATGGGGCTAGAATTAATCTTTCAATGGTTCAAAAACAGGCGGAACAGTGGATCACCTGGTAATGCGCTGGCCTCACAGTTCTGAGAACCTGCGTGTGGAGTTTGCACGTTCCCACCATGCCTGCATGGGTTTTTCCCGGGCACTCCGGTTTCCTCCCACATCCCAAAATCATGCGCCATTTATTGGACACTCTAAACTGCCCCTAGGTGTGATTGTGAGCGGGGCTGTCGTCTGTCTCCATGTCCCCCGCGATTGGCTGGCGACCAGTTCAGGGTGTACCCCGCCCGCCTCCTGCTCGTTGACAGCCGCGATAGGCTCCGGCACTCCCCGCGACCCTCGTGAGGATAAGCTGCAAAGAAAACGGATGGATGCCTCAAAAACATCCTCTTGATCTGAGGTCTGACATGTCACATCATAACAAGTATGACAGGAACTCTTCTGATGGAATAAATCCCGCAAAGAAGCACCTGAATAGAAGGCACATACAGTATTGTGCTTGTGTAAGAGAATTATTTTGTTTTTACAAGAGTTTATATACCATTTTTAAAAAATATTAAAATTTGGCAGGGTTGTTAACAACACTTTTTTTTTTTTTTTTGCTGTGTCAAATTGTTGTCATTTATTTTCGGTGTTATAAATTTAAACCAATTTGAGTTCTACTTTATTTGACTTACAACACACAAACACACACACACACACACTCCCTGCCACTGCCGCCGTTCAGCTCAGCAGTTCGCTACACTATATTCAGCTATTTTCTCACTTTCACGCACCTCTGATCTCCCTTTTCAGATGTACTGGGCGGATACAACGGGACCATCTTCGCCTACGGCCAGACGGCTTCGGGAAAGACTCACACTATGGAGGTACAGTGGCTGCTCATGCATAATTCCAAATTTACATCCCTTGTGGTAGGAACTAGAAGCCGACATTTTTTTTTTTTTTTTTTGGATGACTAAAGCTGAGTGTAAAGCCGCTTCCATCGCGTCTCCTTTTCCCCAGCACTTTGCGGGGAAGCACTTTGTAGCAGTCCCTACGGGACGCGAAGCATAAGACTTCCCCGCACCCCTTCCCATCCCCTCTTCACTGTCATCTCATCTCTTGTAGGGAACCCTTCACGATCCCCAGGGGATGGGCATCATCCCCCGGATCGCGGAGGACATTTTCGAACACATATTCGCCATGGACGAGAACCTGGAATTCCACATCAAGGTCGGTTTCGACTTGACGGGCGGTTCGCACTTTGTCACACGGGGAGTCCGCCGTGCGCTCGGACCTGTGATGTAATAATCCGGCCGCGGTGCGGTCGGTCGGTCGAGCATTAATAATTCACCGTGTTTAGAGTGCAGTAATCCCCCGGTATTTGTTACGCCGGAGGATAAGGCCGTGGCACGACAGATGAGTCCGCCGTCGGTCTTCTTGTATCACTTACAACTGTTTTTTTTTTTTTTTTCACGTTGTACTTACAGGTATCCTACTTTGAGATCTACATGGATAAAATTCGGGACCTGCTCGATGGTGTGTGTTGATTTTTAAAAAATTAACCATTGAGAGGAATTACATTTGCCATCATTTCACTACCATTGCCATTCTAAAATCTTCATCAATTGCATAATGGTTCACCACTCACCCAGGCGAGCTGGAGCCTATCCTGGTTGACTTTTGGTGAGAGAAACGGGATCCAGTCTAGACTGAACAGCCGGGGCGATATCGCAGGGCACATCTTCACACATGACCATTAACACTCATTCACACCTACAGTAGAAATAAATTTGAGTCTTCAATTTCAGATGATATTTGGCAAGAGAATCGTCGTATGTTACGTGCATGTGCACCTATGCACTATTTAAAGTCTTCCATGAACTCAGCATGCATGTACCCAAAGTGTGAAGGGTTCTTTGTCAAAATGTACCAGGGTGGATCCTGCTTCTCTAAGAAAAGGTCACCTGGCATTGGAATGTTTTATCCATCCATCCATTCATTTTCTTAGCTGCCTATCCTCACAAGGGTCGCGGGGAGTGCTGGAGCCTATTCCAGCTGTCAACAGCCACTAGGGAGGGTACGCCCTAAGCTGGTTGGCAGCCAATCTCATGGCACATCGAGACAAACAGCCGCACGCACAATCACACCTAGGGGAAATTTAGAGTGTCCAATTAATGTTGCATGTTTTTGGGATGTGGGAGGTAACCGGAGTGCCCAGAGAAAACCCACGCAGGCACGGGGAGAACATGCAAACCCCACACATTGAGGGCTGGGATTGAGCCCAGGTCATCGGAACTGTGAGGCGAACACTTTCCAGCTGCTCCACCGTTCCGCCTGGATTGTTCTAAACTGACCTTAATTGTGAACGGATTGGTTGTTTTGTCCATATGTGCCCCGCGATCGATGTGGCAACTGGACCAGGGCATTCCGCCCTTCTCTCACCAGAAGTCGGCTGGAATCAGTTCCAGCTTGCCCGCAATCTTAATCGGGACAAGCGCTGTAAAAAATGGATGGATGGATGGATGGGAGGAGGAAAATTCAAGCCATCACTGCAGATTATTTACGTGTGACGGAGGACCAGACAGGCTATGATTAGCAACAGAAAGCCCAATCTGTATGCGGGGAGCAGATAAAGAATATTAAAAAAAAGGCATCGAAAAAGAAGTACCGTAGGGCCCAAATGGCGGATTTACAATCACCACGCAAAAACTGGCCGGTGCGAGCGTCCCTCTGCTGCCAAAATGTAATCACAAGTGACGAATGTGAGCCAGGAACTGTGTGGAAATGAGCACAGTGACTCCACTTAACCTCTCGTGATTTGCCCCCTCCACGGGGAAAAAAAAAAAAAAAAAAAAGTTAATAACGAGAGCCGCACTCTTATTAACGAGACCGTTTTTTATTCAGGCTCAGTGTGATGCGGCACAGAGAGACCCTAGAACCGCAAAACTAGACGTAATCGTCATTTATAACAATAAGGGTTTCGTAGTGTGCCTGTGTTGGTGTAGCGAATACTTTTGGCCGCTCTGCGCGCATGGCGTGGCGAGCCGCGAGCACAACGGACCGCAGTGACCTTGCTCTTTCTCGCCCCGCTTCTCTCCAGTGACCAAAACCAATCTGTCAGTGCACGAAGACAAATACAGAGTCCCTTATGTGAAGGTGAGTTATCCCGCACGCACTTCCTCTAAATGCGGATTTGATTTCACTCCCTTCTTCGCACAAATGTAGAATACTTTTAGCGTGCAGAAGTAATATTTCCATTTGTTTACCCTCAAAAGGTCTTTGTTCAATCGTGTTTGCTTCTTACTGCCTTCACCTGTGTCTTGATTGAGGGGAAAACATCCTCTATTGGGTTGGGATCAGGTTGCCGATCTGGCAATCCCATGTCATGTCTTTTAGAAAGTTTTTGTTACTTTCTGTTGTGTCTTCAGTGAAAAACATATGCTATTAGGTCGAGATTAGGCTACTGACTTGACCAGAATATTCAATTTTTTTGGCTTCAAAACATTTTTATTTTATTTTATTTTATTTTATTTGTGTGTGTTTTCTTACCATCCCGTACCTACGCATGTCCATCTTCCCCCAAAGGGCTGCACCGAACGCTTTGTCACCAGTCCAGAAGAGGTGATGGACGTGATAGATGAGGGCAAGGTCAACCGCCACGTCGCCGTCACCAGTGCGTCGTACTTGCCCCCCCGTTACGCACAACATAACGCCCCGGAACGTTGGAAATAAATGACGTGACGGAGGACTGGTTGTCGTTCCTCAGACATGAACGAGCACAGCTCCCGCAGTCACAGCATCTTCCTGATCAGCATCAAGCAGGAGAACGTGGAGACGGAGCAGAAGCTCACCGGCAAGCTCTACCTGGTGGACCTCGCCGGGAGTGAGAAGGTGGGATGTGTGGGCATCTCTTAAACGTCCGGAAATCTGTGGACGCCAGAGTTCTGGTATTCACACTATATATATATATATATATATATATATATATATATATATATATATATATACTGTACTGTACGCAGATGATGTTGTGATGTGCAGTGAAAGCAGGGAGCGGCGGAGGAACAATTAGAAAGATGGAGAGGAATGAAAATGAGCTAAAGTCAAACAGAATATATGTGTGTGAATGAAAGGGGAAGAGTGAAGCTCCAAGGAGGAGAGATGGCGAGGGTGGACGACTTCAAATACTTGGAGTCAACAGACCGGAGCAATGCCGAGTGTGGTAAGCAAGTGAAGAAACGGGTCCAAGCAGGTTGGAACAGCTGCCGGAAGGTGTCTGGTGTTCTATGTGACAGAAGAATATCTGCTAGGATGAAGGACAAATTTTATAAAACGGTGGTGAGGCCGGCCAAGATGTACGGATTAGAGACGGTGGCCCTGAAGAAACAAGGAGGAGAGATGGCGAGGGTGGACGACTTCAAATATTTAGCGTCAACAATCCATAGCAGAGTGTGGTAAGGAAGTGAAGAAATGGGTCCAAGCGAGGTGGAACAGATGGTGGAAGGTGTCTGGTGTTCTATGTGACAGAAGAGTCTCTCCGCTAGGATCAAGGGCAAAGTTTGGAAAAAAAAAAGTGGTGAGGTCGACCGTGATGGACGGATTAGAGACGGTGGACAGGAAGCAGAACTTGAGGTAGCAGAAATGAAGATGCTGAGGTTTTCGCTTGGAGTGAGCATGCTCATTAGAGGAACAGCCAAAATTGGATGTTTTGGAGACGAGGTTTGTGAGAGCAGACTTGGAGGGTTTGGACTTGTCCAGAGGCGAGAGAGTGAGGAGAGTGAGACTGTGGACAGGAAACAGAACTAAAGGTAGCAGAAATGAAGATTTTGAGGTTCTCGCTCGGTGTGAACAGGTTGGATAGGATTAGAAATTAGAGCTCATTAGAGGGAGGGACAGCCAAAGATGGATGTTTTGCTGACAAGGTTCGAGAGAGCAGACTTCGATGGTTTGGACATGTTCAGAGGAAATTGGTAGGAGGATGGTAAGGAAGAGAGCGAGAGGAAGACCAAAGAAAAGGTTGATGGATGTTGTGAAGGAGGACACGAGGACCGTGCTTGTTCGAGAGGAGGATAGGGTTAGACGGAAAAAGATGACACGCTAACTTGTCAAGCTGAAAGGAAAAGAAGAAGATATATACTGTACAACCATAATCAATAAACAACCATCAAAATGTGGAAGTGAGGAAAAAAAGTGAGACAGATTCAGCTGGGATTCACTGTAAATTTCTTTATATGATTGAAGAACACAAAGATATTGTTGTCGATGAGGGAAAAACTCCCCTGGCTCACTCTTTGCTGCATCTTCTATGCAAGCAAAAATAAGATTTCACCGTGCAAATCATTTCCGAGCTGTTGCCTGTGCGGCCCCAGAGTTCATTTCGCATGTGTTTGCATCAACACACAGACAAACAGCATCTCTGATCTTCGACTTGGAGAAAGCCCCCACTTGGCGGCGGGGGCGGCGCTGTCAAAAGGATTACGAATGACAACATTTCCTCTTCGCTCGCAAACGTACGCCGTGCCCTGACTGGCTCTTATTTTTTCGCGGGTGTGTGTGTGTGTGTGGGGGGGGGGGGGGTTGCCGATGCCTTCCCCCGCGATGCAATATTATTTTCAGTCGTTTAGCAATCCAATCTGTTTCTCTGTTGGAGACAAAACGAGTCCTTTCAAAGGGAAATTGGATTTTTGCCCCCCCCCCAAAAAAAAAAAATCTCCTTTCTGCTCATTCACATGTGAAGAAATCCTAAATAAGCCCCTGTGTCGGAAATAATCACTGACGCTGCACCTTTGCACGAGAGCAATTGGCTCTTTTCATCAGATGTAAACATTCATTAATTGGGCTGCGAGTACAGGAAGGTGCCGGTCTGCCTCGATATCCCACAAAAATAAGGGGGCCCGCTCATTAAGTGTTTTCAGTCTGGCATCATCAGATTTTTCGTTGCCAATTAAAGATAAATACAAAGAAAATCTCCGGCAGAAATGCTGAAAATCCGCTCGATTCTCTGCAATTAAAAGGTTTCCCGGAAAATTAACTGTCAGTGTGGCACCGAATTTCTTAGTTATCGATGCAAAAATAAGTAAAGACCTTACAATGACTTTTTTTTTCCCCGGAATTGTCTTGGGCATGGCCACTGATCTGGGCGGGACCACCTCTGGCAGCTGACGCACAGCTGCTGTTCATTTCAAGGTAGTTGGACCGAGCATTTAGGTTTGGAATTTGTCACTGGCATTTGCCAGTACCATGCCCTTGTCTCGGAGTCCTGCATTTGGGTCCTCACCTGTGCCGCTGGTTCATGGACTGTATGTTGGATTCCCCACGATCGTGCGTAAGTCGAGTGTAGAGCTATCCTTGTCACAGCGAGTCTGTGCCCTTTTAGTTTGTCCACGTCTTGTCAAGTTTCTTAGTTTGTTCCATAGTCATCGGGCCTTGTTTCACGTTGTTTGCATCTTGCCTTTAGTCTAGCGTTTTTGTGCCTCTGCCTTGTCGGACTGCTACACCGTGTTTGACCCTGACTTGGAATAAAACCACGCTCAATACCGTGCCCTCGTCTCGGAGTCCTGCATTTGGGTCCGCCTCCGTGGCGCTAGTTCATGACAGCAATATACAAGATATATATAGCACGGCGACCAAAACGGCCTACCTACCGATATGTTTAAATGCGGCATTTTTATGGGTCTCTAATTATCAAATATTTTTTTGTGTCAGGTCAGTAAGACGGGCGCCGAGGGGGCCGTGCTGGACGAGGCCAAGAACATCAACAAGTCTTTGTCGGCCCTCGGAAACGTCATCTCGGCTTTGGCCGAAGGAACGGTACGACCGCACAAATGGACTTCCGCAGGAAAAGAAAACGGAGCTACTTTTGCTCGAGCTCATATCGTAAAAGAAATTGAGAAGTAATCGCAAATAAAGCAATAACCAGCGGAAACAAACAAAATGTATCGCCAGTATTTTATCAATACTTAAAAAAAAAATAAAAAATTATTAGATTTTTAAACTTTCAAATGACAATTTTGAAAGGCAATATAACCACTGGGTTAATATTTTCTTGCAAACTACTTCAGGATGAATATGCAATACGTAATATATACTGCATTAACAAAAATGGGTACTTTCTAAATATTTGTAACTGCTTTGTAAGGAGACCTTTGACACACGGTGGACCAACTAAGTCAAATTATCGTGGAAACAACTACTACTTGAAACATTAATACAGTACATGCATCTTAATATACTGACAAATGGAGTTGCGAAATGTATGAATTTCATCATCGATTATTCTCATGTATGAATGGACACTTGTTAATTTTGTTCCTTATGCCATTAGTGGAAGAGTGTTTAGTTGTTTGGCCTGTCACAATATTTGTCATAAATTCCATCCATCCATTTTCTTAGCCGCTTGTCCTCACAAGGGACGCGGGTGGAGCCTATCCCAGGTGTCAGCGGGCAGGAGGCGGGGTACAAACTGAACTGGTCGCCAGCCAATCGCAGGGCCCATCGAGACAAACAGCTGCACTCAAAATCACACCTAGGGGCAATTTAGAGTGTCCAATTAATGTTGCGTGTTTTTGGGACGGGGAGGAAACCTACACAGGCACCAGGAGAACATGCAAACTCCACACCGGGAGGGCTGGGATTGAACCTTGGTCCTCAGAACTGTGAGGCCAATGCGTTCCAGATGATCCGCCGTGCCGCCATTTCCAACTAATGAAGTGAAAATGAATCATTTGCTGCCGCGCACCAAATGAGGATTGCATCAGTTTGGGTTGCGACCAAATGTCCTTTTCATTTCATCATCGCCAGAAATGACTGTTCGGGTTCGCTGAATCTTCCCCCGTTCCTTCCCCTCGCATCTGTGCAGAAGTCCCACGTGCCGTACCGCGACAGCAAAATGACGCGCATCTTGCAGGACTCGCTGGGGGGCAACTGTCGCACCACCATGTTCATCTGCTGCTCCCCCTCCAGCTACAACGACGTCGAGACCAGGTCCACGCTCATGTTCGGACAAAGGTGACAAACCGCAAGCTTCTCGCTCGGTCGCCCATTTGACATGCGGCGCACGCGGGTCCCCCCCCCCCCCCCCCCCCCCCCCCCGAAAGCTTTTCGGACTTCTCGATCAGCGAAACGTGGCCCGGCGTCTCGGTCTTCACCTTCACCTGGCTCAGACGCCAGAGGCCTGAATCCCGTCTTCTTCCCCTTCCTTAAAGAAGACATTTTTTTTTTTTTTTACATCAGCTGTCTTCGTAAAAGTTCTCGGGCAATTTTTTGGTCAAAATGAGCAAAGAGAATTCCACTAGAAACTCTCTGGTTGAAATCAAGCCAATTCAGAGTAGGGCTTTTGTTACCATGACGACCGGCGATTTCTTCTCGAGCAACAAATTCTGAAAGTCAAAGTGAGCACCCATGACGACAAAGCAAAAGCGTCATTTGTATTTTCGCTTATGGTTGCAGCACTTCTTCTCCGAGATGTGGATTTACACACACAAACGTTCGAGTTTGGCAGCCGATTCCGACCCATGGCTCGAAAATGCCGGATATTCACCCAGTCCGGCTGTCAGATCAGGAGTATTTTAATCTCGATTAGTTCCCCCATTCTGTCAAAAATTCAAAACAGCGTGTTCGCACCACATTACAAAAACTTGAAAAAAAGATTTACTTGGTTGTTTAAGTTAGCGCTATTTGTATACTGTTATTAACGAGTTATTACAGGATATGTTCCATAATTATTTCCTTTTAGTAAATCCACTGCAAGCTTCTCCTACTTTGCCCATTATAAACTAGTCAGTACAGTATTAATGAGAGAACGTTGAGCTGGCTCTGTCAAACATTCTGACAGCCAACTTTCTTTCTTTTTTGGGGGGGGGTCTCACCCCCCCCCCCCGTCACGCGCCGTCGGGCAGAAAGCCAATTTGCATGCTAATTAATGCCGCGCAAGCTCATTTTAATTGAACGGCTCAAACTGGAATATCCTCGCTCTCCTTGTTCTTGTCTGATCTTCCGCTTTAGCCACACTCCATCCCTTTTCCTCCTTGATTCCTTTTTCTTTTTTTCCACCTCCGCGCTATCCATCCATCCATCCATCCATCCATCCAATTAGGGCCAAGACCATCCGGAACACGGTGACGGTGAACCTCGAGCTCACCGCCGAGCAGTGGAAGAGGAAGTACGAGAAGGAAAGGGAGAAGAACAGGTCGCTGAAGGACACCGTGCACAGACTCGAGGCTGAGCTCAGCTGCTGGAGGAATGGTAATACTCTACTCACGTCACCATTAAAAAAAAAAAAAAAAAATTAATAAAACATCACCATATTTCTCCTGCGCGACCAACGTTTGAAACCTCGTTTGCCCTAAATCTGCGAGGTGGGGAGAGTAGCCAAAAATTGTACTCAAGCAGGACTACTGTTACTTTGGAAAACATCCATCCATCCATTTTTTTAGCTGCTTATCCTCACAATGCTCATGGAAGCGCTGGAGCCTATCCCAGTTGTCAATGGGCAGGAGTTTCCAGCCAATCGCAGGGCACATTGAGACAAACAGCCACACTCACAATCTCACCGAGGGGCAATTTAGAGTGTCCAATTAATGTTACATATTTTTGGGATGTGGGAGGAAACCGGAGCACCCAGAGGAAACTCACGGAGGCATGGGGAGAACATGCGAACTCCACACAGGCGGGTCTGGGATTGAACTCGGGACCTCAGAACTGTGAGGCCAACACTTTACCATCTTATCCACCATGCTGCCTTATATAAAAAAAAAAAAAAAAAAAAATCAACAATATTATACCAATATTGCACACAGAGTATTGAACGAAATAGATTTTATTCATAAATATAAGTAGAAAATCCCAAAATATTAGACAAAAAAAATCTGAGAAAATAATTTTTAAAATGCATAAAAATAATAAATGAAAACTACGCAAAAAAGAGCAGAAAAACACAAAAAGTGAGGAAAAATTACACAAAGTGGAATAATATACACTATTAGAGGAAAAATGCACAGATATTTGACAGAAAATGCAAAATAATGCTCCAGCCGAGACCCTTGGTTTTGATTGACACTGTCAAAGAGGTATTAAACCCGGGACTTCAGAACTGCGAGGCCGACGCTTTTCAGCTGCTCCACCGTCCCGCCCTGTTGGAAAACATGACATAAGTAAAGCAAATAAAGGCGCAACCCTCCAGCCAGCGTCAACGAGTACTTCACTGCAGACTGCTTCAATTATCGTCAGCTTGCCTTTACTGGCTCGCAAAGCTGCTTTATTATCGCCACTGAAATGATATGTTTGTACTTCAAAGAGCTGTAAAGCTTTACGGCCACTTTGGGAAAGCCGTACGTTACGTTGCCCCCGCCGCCCATCAACACGCGTGCACCCACGGACTCGTTCGGTAATTTATTTACGCCCTCGTGCACACAATTTCTTCCTTAGGAGGCCTTCAGCGGTCGCTTCTTTCTCGACTGCGCACGTCGCATCATCGGAGTCTCATAGTAGGCAGCGATGAGAAATAATCGTCCATCCATCCATCCATCCATCCATTTTCTTTGCCGCTTATCCTCACGTGGGTCGGGGGGAGTGCTGGAGCCTATCCCAGCTGTCAACTGGCACACCCTGCACTGGTTGCCAGCCAATCGCAGGGCACATCGAGACAAACAGCCGGACTCACAATCACACCTATGGGCAATTTAGAGTGTCCAATTCATGTTGCATGTTTTTGGGATGTGGGAGGAAAGCGGAGTGCCGACCCGGAGAAAACTCCACACAAGGGGGGCCGGGGTCAATAATAATAAATAAAATGAAAAAAATATTTGCTGACAAACTAATTACAACTTAATATAAAAACATTTAACATTATTGGTTTTTATCAACTTAAACCTAGATTAAAATGTGATTTTAATTATATTTGTATGATTGAAATTCGAAATGTTATCAAAAATATGAGTAATAAAAATGTCATTTTAATGCAATAGTTAATTATAAATGAATGAGAATACGGTATAGACTTGAAATGTGCACGCTTGAAATATTTACGATATAGTAGTAGATAATTGTTACTTTGGAAATGTAACATCCATCCATCCATCCATCCATCCATTTTCTTTGCCGCTTATCCTCACGTGGGTCGCGGGGAGTGCTGGAGCCTATCCCAGCTGTCAACGGGCACACCCTGAACTGGTTGCCAGCCAATGGCAGGGCACATCGAGACAAACAGCTGGACTCACAATCACACCTATGGTCAATTTAGAGTGTCCAATTAATGCTGTATGTTTTTGGGATGCCGACCCGGAGAAAACCCACGCATGTACGGGAGAACATGCAAACTCCACACAGATGAGGCCAGGATCGAACCCGGGGTCATCAAAACTGTGAGGTCAACGCTTTACCATCTGATCCACCGTGCTGCCGAGAAGTAATCAATAATAATAATCAATGGCAAATTAATTGCACGCCCTCATCGACCCCCCCCCCCCCCCCCCCCCGCTGGCCTGTTTGAGCGCCATTCAGCCACGTTATTGTCGTTACTGGTATGTGACCACAAGGAAGCGAGATTCAAACCTTCAACCTGAAAACATCCATCCTTCAATTTTCTTACAATGTTGCGGAGGTAAAAATTGGACTCACGCTGTAGAATACAGAGCACCCCGTTTCCCTGGGGGAGGTAATAAATCACAGGCGCAATAGCGTGTCTCTGTACATCCTATTCCGTTTATGTCCCTTCCAGAATGAGAAGACGTTTCATTTCTGCAATGGATCATTTTGACAAGATGTTTGGGGCCTCCCCACGTAAACCTCAGCCGTGTCTGTCCTCGGGCGCGTCAGCCGTCCACCCGTCGCCTCTTTATTGCCGATCGCGCGGACGCCCGGTGGGCGGCGGCTGTCACCTGGGGCGCGCCGTCGATCCTCTGAGCGCTCCTCACGCGGCGACGCCCGCATCGATCGGTCAAGTCGCGCGCCCGGAAAAAAGGAAGGCAAAGCGGAGCCGACGATGAGGCAACAATGAAAGATAAGAGGGACGGAAATACAAATGGGAATCGGACAAAAGGAAGTCATTCAAGCCTCTTAGTGGTGACGTGAGGCCTAATTGCGGGACTGCCGAACGTTGACTGAGAGCATCTAAATCAGAGGACAAAGTGAGCTACCCCCAGTCCAAACGTCTCGGTTTTCACAATATGTTTTACTTTTATATTATATAATATTAAATGTTTTAGGCCGCCACGGTGGATCAGCTGAAAAGCGTTGACATCACAGTTCTGAGGTCCTGGGTTCGATCCCGGACCCCGCCCGTCTGGAGTTTGCATGTTCTCCCCGTGCCTGCGTTGGTTTTTTTTTCCGGGCACTCCGGTTTCCTCCCAGATTCCAAAAACACGCAACATTAATCGGGCACTCTAAATTGCCCCTAGGTTTGATTGTGAGCGCGGCTGTTTGTCTCCATGTGCCCTTCGATTGGCTGGTGAGCAGTTCACGATGTCCCCATTGACAGCTGGGATAGGCTCCAGCACTCCCCATGATCCTTGTGAGGGTAAGCGGTGAAGAAAATGGAAGGATGGATTAAATATTTTATAATTTCCTGGACATTCAATATCTCTACTTCCAACAAAAATATTTTACATTTAAAGGATACAGAGTAAAATATAAATAATATAAATATAAAAAAAGACTAAAATTTTAGAAAACCTGAAAAACAAATTAAAAAATTCATCCAATATGTTCCAGGGAATAATTATGTAACTAATTACCATATCATAAGCAATATGTAAACTGATGTATATTTTTCCAAACTCTTAGTAATTGTCACAAAATACTGTATTTAAAAATTTGAAATTCTAATATTAATTTTAACAATTATTTGCTAACCAACTAATTAGAACTTAATATAAAAACATCTAATTTTTATCAACGTAAACTTATATTAAAATGTGATTTTTAATTATATTTGTGTGATTGAAATTCAAATTTTTACAAAAAAAACAAACAAAAAAAATATTTTAATTCAATTATTCATTATAAATGAATGAAAATGCAGTAAAAACATTTGAAACATGCACACTTCAATTATTTACAATATAAAAGTATATAATTGTTACTTTGGAAATGTAACATTCATCCATCCATCCATTTTCTTTGCTGCTTATCCTCACGAAGGTCGAGGGTAGTGCTGGAGCCTAACCCATCTGTCAACGGGCAGGAGGCGGGGAACACCCTGAACTGGTCGTTAGTCAATTGCAGGGCACATAAAGACAAACAATCAGTCGACCAATCACACCTAGGGGCAATTGATGTTCAATGTTTTGGGGATTTGGGAGGAAACCGGAGTGCCCACCCGGAGAAAACCCCCACAAGCACGGGGAGAACATGCAAACTCCACACAGGCAGGGCCGGGATCAAACCCGGGTCCTCAGAACTGTGAGGCCAACGCTTGACCAGCCGATCCGTGGTGCCACCGGAAATGTAACCTTTCAAACTAAAAGATTTTGAGCTACTTTTCACCCGTGGACCCGCCCCCAGTGGACGCCAGTCTTGCAGCGTTCGGCGTACGGTGGCCTGTGAACGTGTCCCGATAACGCAGGAAACGTGTTAAATCTCAAAAGCGACCTGAGAGCGAAAAAAAACTTCGCCGAACTTTTGCATCCTTTCCAACGACTTTGATGTCCTCACTGTGCCGCTTTCCCCCACTGGCAGCGTTTGCCATCCACTCTGCATACGGGCGGCAGCATTTATTATTCACGTACAGTTGCCATATACACGGCTGCTTGATGTGGTTAATATGTACAGAGATATGTAGGGATGCACTCTTGTCCACTCTTCGGAAGTAAAACCAGACCAAAAAATAGATTTTCTTCTTCTATCATCTGCGCAGGTGAGGTCAGAGAAGGGTCAGAGGACGAAGACGAGACGGCGCCGCCGCGGCCCGACCGCGAGGAGCCCGCGCCGGACGTCTGCAGCCCGTGTTCCCTGACCTCCTCCATCGTGGTGCACATCTCCGATGAGGAGCGTCACAAGTACGAGGACCAGATCCGGAAGCTCTACAGGCAGCTGGACGACAAGGTGACAAACGTAGAGCAGCAGTCATGCGCGCTTATGATATGCGCATATGAATAGTGCAATGCCCATTATTCGTGTTAATAGAGTCAGCGGCACCGGAGGAATAGAAAGGAGTAAGGGGAATAGATTGGGTGGGTATTAAAACATTTAATACCTGTACAACCTTTACATATGATTCATGCGTATGCATAATGATATTCGTATTCATACAACCTGCAAAAGCGGATTTAAAAAAACATGACATACTGTCCACTCACCAGCCAGTTCATTGGGTACACGAGTACACTGCAACGGTGCGAGCTTGCCCATATGTGGAAGTGCTGACGTAGCAGCTGACCAGGAAGTAACGACAGGAAGCAGTTCGAAAGCTTCCTGCGGAGACGCTTCAGTCGATCATTTTTCCATTTTCCCAAATATTGGGATCGTGTCGCGCCGCATTTTTTCATCACTTCCTCCATTTTCCCCCAAAGCCGGTTCTGGTACCCGTCGCCCAAAATCCATCCATCCATTTTCTTTTACCGCTCATCCTCACGAGCGTCGCGGGGAGTGCTGGAGCCCATCCCAGTTTTGTGTGAGTTCACAGGTGTCAAACTCAAGCCCCGGGGGCCAGATCAGGGCCGCCGCATCATTTAACGTGGCCCCGTAAAAGCAAATCACGTGTGGGCATCATGCATCTTGCTGAAATATTAAAGCTGCAAATTCTCTCCACTTTTAATAACATTAAGATATTGCAAGCATTTTTATGTTATCAATCCCATCCATCCGTTTTCTTAGATCCTTATCCTCACGAGGGTCGCGGGGAGTGCTTGAGCTCATCCCAGCTGTCAACGGGCAGGAAGCGGGGTAGACCCTGAACCGGTTGCCAGCCAATCGCAACAACAGTCGCGCTCACAATCACGGCGACAGGGCAATTTAGAGTGCCCAATTAATGTTGCGGGGTTCGAACCCGGGTCCTCAGAAATGTGAGGCCAACCCTTTACCAGCTGAGGGACCGTGCCAGCACCTCTCGTATTCGGGCATCAGCGGCGAACTCTGTGGCCCCGCCCACACAGCACGTACACAATGAATGGGTTTGTTGACGCCACGTTGCGTAAAAAGGCTTAAACGGGATCTTATATACGAGATAACCAATAATTGATTAGAATTGATGATGATATTAAAAGATTACTTTATTAGATTATACATAAGTATATTTAGAAAACAGATGTTTATGATTCTATTAAAATGTATTTTTTTCCTTGAAAGATATATACAGTACAGTACAGTATTAACCATACAATATTTTTATGCACACGTATATGCGTGTCCTTGTGTCCCTTGTCAGGTGCTATTTAAATCATATTCATTCATATTTAACCCTTACTATGACTGTATTATATTGTAGTTGGAATTGCTTCACTGTTGCTTCACGTACAGGAAGGTTTTGCACAATTTTTACAGCCAGGTTACATTCATTAAAAATTGACATCAGCGAAACAGAAAAAGGGGAACTGATTAAAAATCAAATGAGTGCATGTGGGTCACGTACTTGGTGAGGCTCTCAGTGTGGCAAAAAACTATTTCAAGATGAGCAATAATTTGTCTGTCAATAAAAAAAACTCACCATTATTATCTTGTAATTATATATTTTATTGGATTGCACAGTTCCAACTAATTAAGTGTCGAGAGAATGTTGTTCTCAATGGGTTTTTATTTTCAAAGTTCCTGTTAGCTGGGTTGCAAATATTTCTTATCCAGTGTCGGGGAGCGCAGTGCGCATTGCTTCAACGTGACGTGTACTTTATGTATTTTCCCGCTGAAGGATGCTGAGATTGACTACCAAAGTCAGATGGTGGACAAGCTCAAGGACGAGATGCTGAAGCAAGAGGAGGTAAAACAGAGAAATATTCTGTCACAATTTTGCTTAAATGTTCCCGTGAAGGCTTATTGGAGATGTATTTTGCCCCCCCCCCTCTCCCCACTACGATATTTGAAAGGATTTTCAATTTTTGTCTCGATAACATGCCGCGGAGAGACTGGCGGTGTCACAGAAAGGCGTAGAACAATGTTCCCTCTCACTTTTTACGCGTCTGAGCGAACACACTAAGCCCGTGAGCGCCCCCTTTGACCAATGTGAGCAACATCAGACGTACGCACTGTGGTTACTTGGCTCATTCAAAGATTCAGATTACGTACCCATTTTTAAACATTTTTTAAAACAAATGTGTTTTTCCAAACTTCCACTGAAAATGTCTACAAACGGAAAAAAAAAAAGACATTACAATACAAATACATACCAAGCCAACTATTAACTATAAATTTGAAATGTCGCTTCCAAATTTGTTTCATTTTTATTTCACCCAAAATGATATCCCCGTCTAAAATTGAATTATGGCTTGTAGAATATCTTTAGCGATGCACGTTGAAAACTGAATGATGCTCCCAAACAGTTTTAGGGTTAATGTTATGCCGCCTCCTATTTTCAAAATACAGAATTAGCTTTTTGGTCACTCTGTGCTTTCATCCTCTATCAGGTTGCCCCAAGGTGGATATTTAACATTATCCACCATCTCATCCTGCATGTTCTACTTTGACTTTTTTTTTTTTTTTTTTTTTTTTACTCAAAAGAGAAAATCTCATCCAGTTTCAACACTTTTTCTTGAATTATTCACATTCCCCGGTGTTTGTAATTATGAGTGTACCCCTTTAAAATGGAGGGGGGTGGGGTCAGGTGTGTGGCCCAGCAGCAGCTCTTTGTGAGAGGTATTGTGCTGCAGTGTTTTAAAAAAAAAAAAAAAAAAAAAAAGACGTCAGGCTGTAGCTCGCTGCACTGAATCTGTTTTCTTCTGCGGTGAGAGTATGCGACAAGTGCGCCAATGCATCCTGCATTATTTGCCAGATCCATCTTTCTTTTTGCCACTCAGCTCCAAGTTGTCCAAATCGGCCCGAAACACGGAAGAGTTTGACGTGTAGGTTCAAAAGCTAAAACGAGGTCGAGTTAAGTTCACCTGCAAAGGTTACAAGCGGTGCATTTTGCGTTCATCTTCAAATTTCACCCCACTTATGCTCAATAAAGTTTGGCTTTCTTTTTCAATGGCATTAAAAGAACATCGCCGGCTTTCGAATGGCGGCGCTTGGCAGCCAAAACAACATCGCAAAGCCTCACTCAACTCCTCCCCGCTCGGACTGACTAACCGCCCGCATTAACTCCGATTTACATCCCGTTTGGCCGTGCAAACACGCCGACGACGACTTCCCGGGAAGAGAAACGTGCGCATCGCAAAATGTCCGTTTTGCGCGACAGCGTTTGCAAATGAGCCGTTGCACAGATATGTGGAAAATCCTCGAATTACGTTTGCAAGTATGCCTTGTACAGAACACAACAAAGGCCTTCAAGTTTCAATGTAGCAGATCTTAACAACGCGCTATAAATGTCTTCAAGCGACGTCAGCACTATCTAATCCGAGTGCTCTATGAAAAGATAATTACGCCTGTAAAAAAAAAAAAAAAAAAAAGTTTTTCCTACCCATCTGGTTGCATTATTACGCTGAATACGGCTTTCTGCGTCATTACAGGACGGCAGCGACGCCGCTGAACTTTTTTCATTTATAGACAATTTATATATATATATATATATCAATCTATACTGATCGAAAACATCATCAGTTTCATTTGTTCCCCTGACCGAGCGCGAGACTCCATTTGCTCATATCTGAAATAGATTTTCCCCCGGGCTCGGGCCGTCAAAGTTGAAGCATTCACTCGTGATGAATCCCCAAAGAGATGATCGCATTAATCGCATATTAACGCGGATTAATCGCACAATTGAATCTGATCACGCACACTCGTTTTTCTTTGACCGCAGATGGTTATCTGGAAAAAGGTCATTTACTGCAGCGCCGCTGCGCTTTCTTTTCGTTGTAGTACAACAGGTTTCAAATTCAATTTCAAAGCAAAATATGGCACTTTGTGCGGTATACACACATCCATACATTTTCTTAGCCGCTTATCCTCACGAGGGTCCCAGCTGTCAACGGGCAGGAGGTGGAGTACACCCTGAACCGGCCGCCGGCCAATCGCAGGGCACATTGAGACAAACGGCCGCGCTCACAATCGCACGTAGGGGCCATTTAGAGTGTAAAATTAATGTCGCACGTTTTTTGGATGTGGGAGGAAACCGGAGTCCCACCCGGAGAAAACCCACGCAGGGACGGGGAAAGCTTGCAAACTCCACACAGGCGGGTCCGGGGTCAAAGCCGGGACCACAGAACTGTGAGCCCAACGCTTTCCAGCTGATCCACCGTGCCGCCTGATTAATCACAATTAATTAAAATTTAAAAATGCGGTCATCTGAACATTCTGGTGCCAGCCCCAAAAAGTAAACATAATAACTAATTGAATTTGTTATTGTGGCCACTGAGTGGCGGTGCCAAAGTGAGCCCTGTGACTGACCGGCGACCAGTTCAGGGTGTAGTCCGCCTTTCGTCCCAGGTCAGCTGGCATAGGCTCCGGCGCTCCCTTGACCCTTGTGAGGATAAGCGGCATGGGAGATGAATGAATAAAATTTTGTTAGCGTATGTTCAGTCATTGAAATTGAAAATACATCACAAAACGGTATCTACCTTTGACCACCTGTGGAGGGATTGCATCCATCTGTCCATTTTCTTTCCCACTTATCCTCACGAGGGTTCATAATCATAACTCTCATACACAGTATATCCATCCTTTTTCCATATGGCTTATCCGCGCGGTTGCAGGCGTGCTGGAGCCTCTCCCAGCAATTTTCCCGCGAGAGGCGGGGTACACTTTTTGAAACTCTCCATCCATCCATTTTCTTTTGCCGCTTATCCTCACAAGGGTCGCGGGGAGTGCTGGAGCCTATCCCAGCTGTCAACAGGGCAGGAGGCGTGGTTCGAACCCTGGTCCTCAGAACTGTGAGGCCAACGCTTTACCAGCTGATCCACCGTGCTGCGGAAGGATTGCAGTTCATCCGAATTTCCTGTGGGAGGCTAACTATTAAATTAGCTAACAACGTTTACGTTACCGTAGACATTGTGTAACCTAGTTCTGCTTCTTTTTATATTTTTAAGTGTGAAATCATCGAAAATTCGGACAGACACGTTCGATTTAAAACCCATCGATAGCGTGGGACTGAATCGCGAAATTTGAATATGCGCTAACTTTCTCCATTTTGTTGTTTTCGTACGTTTCTCGCCCAGTTCCTGGCGTCCTCCAGCGGCGACGGCGAGAGGGCGCAGTCCGAGCTGGGCCGACTGCAGGCGGAGAACGAGCGCTCCAAGGCGGAGGTGAAGGAGGTGCTGCAGGCGCTGGAGGAGCTGGCGGTCAACTACGACCAGAAGAGCCTGGAGGCGGAGGAGAAGAGCGTTCAGAACAAGCTGCTGGCTGAGGAGCTCGCCAAGAAAATGGCGAGTGGGCGGCGCCTTATTGAAAGTTCACTCGTACACCAGCCGCGGGATCCGATTCGACCGCTGCCTGCCCATAAGAATCGATGAATTGGTTCCGCCCATTTGATTACGTCTTGAAGTGAGTGAAGCTAAACGGGGGTGCACTATTGGCCTCCGACCTGCAGAGGCGCTGTTGATGCACGTGCTAATGACGAGCGCGCAGACGGCGCATTACTCCGCTCAGTACGACGCCGGGGTACAAACAGGAGTTGAGAACATTCCGAACGTTCTCGCTAATCACATTAAATAAATACTTATGGTTTCAAAAAGTGGCCACCACGGTGGATTAGCCGGTAAAGCATTGGCCTCACAGTTCTGAGGTCCCTGGTTCAATCCCGGACCACCATGTGAGAAGTTTGTCTCGATGTGCCCTGCGATTGGCTGGAGACCAGTTCAGGGTGTACCCCGCCTCCTGCCCGTTGACAGCTGGGATAGCCTCCAGCACTCCCCGCGACCCTTGTGAGGATAAGCGGCAAAAGAAAATGGATGGGTGGATAGTTTCAAAAAGTGTACCGCGCCTCTAATGGGAAAATTTCTGGGAGAGGCTCCAGCGCGCCTACAACTGTGAGGATAAGCCATATGGAAAAAGGATGGATATACTGCATATGAGAGTTATGATTATGAATTGTATATATTGGAATAAAATATAGCAGATTTTAATTTCTGTCTTTGGAAAAAAAATACAGATAAAATAATATTATCAAGTAAAATAGAGCAAAGAATGCTTCACACAGTCGACCGTGACAGTTTTGGTTATTTCATAAAATAATATCCCGTTATTAATTTGTTTATTATCGGGGTTGTAGTTTTGCAGTGTAGAGACGTCACATCATATTTCCTCCATTTGTTTTTATTGGTTCTCGTGCATCTCCGTGCAAATGATATCGTTCTCGCGCCGGAATTTGTTTGCAAACGTGCAGGCGAGCTGCTCTTAATTGGACTTTTTCCGCAGTTTATGCAATCACGAACAACACCCGTGCGTCGCGAGAGAAATTGTTTTTGCCGTTATTCCCGCGTAATTAGCGCCGATAGTCGCGCTCATCCCAGCGAGACTTAAAAAAAAAAAAAAAAACCCATCAGCACACGTTTTGAACGGCATCGCTGCGTTTTGAAGACGTTAATGAATGTAAAAGCAACCGCTGGGTCTTTATTGGCACCGACGCGTTGAATACTTATCCGTGCTCCTTTTATACACTCGGCAAGGGACGTCCTCGCTTCAGAATCCGGCAGGATCCCTTTTCTCCTCGCAATGTATATCCAGTCACTACATTTACTACTGTATATGGGTTCAAAGTGGCATTAATACCGTATATCGTTGACAAGCGCATTAATATTCATAGCTCCTGGCTTAATGGACCCAAAGGTCTTTTTTTATTTCCTCAACGATATTAGGCTCACAGATGAGTTAGTTTTCTACACTATGTGTGTTTGATTTTTTTTTTTTTTTTAACCATTTGGCTTCATCAAACTATCCATTCATCCATTTTATGAGCCGCTTATCCTCACGAGGATCACAGGAGTGCTGGATTTTCAATGCATTTTGGCATACATGAAAAAAGGGGGTTCGTGCTATTTGTTGTTTATTGCATCACATTAGAAGTGAGATTAAAAATGGCGCTTCTTTACGACCAGAGAAAAGCACTGATTTAAAAAAAAAAAAAAAAAAGACTTGATAGCTCATTGGCCACCAAAGCTGAAGTCGCCATCCGCCATCTTGATACTCCCAAAACAAGCATGCCGACCTGCGCGTTAATCGCCAGTTTCGTGGCTGTGTGAAAACATTCCACAGGTAAGTTAAAAAGATTGACATTATTTGACATTATTAAAGTTTGTTTTTCATTTTCCGATGAGCTTAATTCACTTGAACAAAGTTTTGTTCATGGTTGTTGTTCACTCTTCACGCTCTACTTGACCTTTTTAGGCCGAGGGTTTTTCGTGTAAAAGCAATGTCAATATTTCCCCAAACTTTATCAGTGGATAAGCAAGTAAACACATTTTCTGTGAAATTTTTGATGAATTTCATAACACAGAACTCTGCAAATTGAATTAGATTTTCAAATGCGAGGAAACAAGTTTGAATTTTCTGTGTGAAATGTGACATCGCAGAGACAACGAATGAACAAATGTGTTTAGCGTGTATTTTCCCTTTGCGAGTCCTTATTTCCCAAAACATATCGAACTGATTGACTTGAAATGTAATGTTTTTATGCCCCCCCAAAAATGCTTAGTTTTTTGCAATGTTATGATGACAGTGGTTCACAGCGTATTTTGGGAAAAGTCAACATCATGGAAATCGGGCCCTAGGTAATATGCAAGGTTTCTTGCTCGTCACGGACGGTGTTTTATGTCTTTCCTTTGCACTTCGCCTTTTTTGGCTTACCAAGTTGAATTAAAAATCCTTCATCTTGCCAGAACTGAAAAAATGTCAAGCTCACATGACCCGTTTTAATTCTACATGCCAAACTTTGAGGGGAAAACCGCGACATAATCCAACATGTAAACCAGGGGTGTCACACATTGTAGTTACAGTTTCTGTCAGAGGGTCATTATGACAGAAACCATAAAAATCTTTAATTGACTCATCATAGTCACACATTCATTTTATCAACTAGTTTTGGAATCAGAAAACAAGGGTAACGTGTTTTTCAACTATTGTTCATTTTTGGTAACACAAAAATGCTTGCAATATTGCTGCGTCATCATTCATGATATAACAGTTTGAAATTTTGGTCCAGATTTTACAAAAATCATGGAAGTCGATACGCATGGCCTGCCTTTGGGGGCCACATTAAGTCACGTGGCGGGCCGCATCGGGGCCCCCATGCCTTGCGTTTGACACCTGTGCTGTGAACCACGTCCTCCACACGTTTTGGGAGTACCAAGATGGCGGGCAACGAGGCTTCAACCTATCGACACACCGCTCGATATCTATACGGCATCCAGAAAACCCAACCAGGCACGGGCAGAACATGCAAGCGTCACACGGACGGGGTCGAGATTTGAACCCTGGCCCTCAGAACTGTGAGGCCAACGGTCGGACCAGTTGCACCACCGTTGCCACCGCTGTTTTGAATTCGACGTACTTAATTTGACGACCGGCTCAAAGTACTTCAACTTCAACCTCTTCAGGTCATTCCCATTCAAACCTCCTTTCCACATTTTCAAAATAAAAGCCGTGTTCAATTCGGCCATTGAGTGACTTTCAAATTTTAAAATGGTCACACCAGGTATTATACAACTTTTGTCTTTAGTGTGGTCGATATTTTTGAGCCCGGCGTACTTTGGCCCTCCGCAGACTCGCCTGGTGGCGTTGGAGGCGGAGCTTTCCCACATCCAGGAGGCGAGCCGCCACCAGAAGAAGCGCATCGCCGAGGTCCTCAACGGGCTGATGAGGGACCTGAACGAGTTCGGCGCCATCGTCGGCAACCGGGACGTCCAACTGGTGAGGGCGGGCCGAAAGGCAAACGCACCACAAAAACATTTCATACGTGCAGGCGTCCTTCTCAAATATTCATCGGCCTCATGCGCGTCGAGCAGTTGTGTCAAAGTTGAATTATGTACCGCACTGTACTTCCTTTTCCCAGCATATGAGCAACATGTACATTCTGTTGTTTATTTGAGCTGTCGACTAGAATAATGCAGCAGTTTTCAAACATTTTGCGCCAATTATCCTCCTAAAAACAAAAAAAACAAACAACAACAAAAAACTCCACCCTGACTAACAATAAAATACAGTAGAGTAACAGGTCTACGTGTTCATCCAACTTGAGACAGATTGAGAAATTTTTCAATATAATATTAATATCTAAAAAATTAATTAGTATTACTTCATTTTATTATATTTATTTTTTATATTAAAAGCTACTCTTAAATATATCAGACACAAATTGCTATTTGATTATTAAATGATTCAATTCCAATGAACTGCACATAAAAGAGAAATGTAGCCTAAAGCCCCGCTGACATCCGTCTGTATGTTGTAAAATAGATATTGTAATGAAATATAGATATAACATTACTCGCTTCAATGTCTGCACGAAAAAATAAATATGAGCGGAGAGCACGTCATCCATGTCTCATTCGACATCCGAGTTGTCGCCATACGTTCATGACGTCACACCGCGACATTCGCCACTGAAAACAGGCTGTGCCACCTGCCATGGGACACGGAAGCTCCTTTCGAAAGAAGAGAACATCTCACAATCGAGTGAAGTGATCGGGGCAATATTACCCCCTCGTTTCGAGCCATATTTATTCATATCTAGGTGTGACAGAGGAATTTAAGGTGGAGGTGGGACTGCATCAGGGATCAGCTCTGAGCCCCTTCCTGTTTGCAGTGGTAATGGATAGGCTGACAGATGAGGTTAGACTGGAATCCCCCTTGGACCATGATGTTCGCAGATGATATTGTCATATGCAGTGAAAGCAGGGAGCATGCAGAGGAACAATTGGAAAGATGGAGACATGCACTGGAAAGGAGAGGAATGAAGATTAGCCGAAGTAAAACAGAATATATGTGCGTGAAGGAGAAAAGTAGAGGGGGAAGAGTGAGGCTACAGGGAGAAGAGATAGCGAGGGTGGACGACTTCAAATACTTGGGGTCAACAATACAGAGCAATGGAGAGTGTGGTCAGGAAGTGAAGAAACGGGTCCAAGCAGGTTGGAACAGCTGGCGAAAGGTGTCTGGTGTGTTATGTGACAGAAGAGTCTCCGCTAGGATGAAGAAGGGCAAAGTTTAGAAAACGGCGGTGAGGCCGGCCATGATGTACGGATTAGAGACGGTGGCGCTGAAGAAACAACAGGAAGCAGAACTGGAGGTGGCAGAAATGAAGATGTTGAGGTTCTCGCTCGGAGTGACCAGGTTGGATAGGATTAGAAATGAGCTCATTAGAGGGACGGCCAAAGCTGGATGTTTTGGAAGGAACAAGATTCGAGAGAGCAGACTTCCATGGTTTGGACATGTTCAGAGGCGAGAGAGTGAGTATATTGGTAGAAGGATGCTGAGGATGGAGCTGCCAGGCAAAAGGGCGAGAGGAAGACCAAAGAGAAGGTTTATGGATGTGGTGAGGGAAGACATGAGGGCAGTTGGGGTGTTGAGAGAGGAAGATGCAGGAGATAGGCTAAGATGGCAAAAGATGACACGCTGTGGCGACCCCTAACGGGACAAGCCGAAAGGAAAAGAAGAAGAGTTTCAAGCCATATTTAGATGATATGCGGATCACCTCTAACTAACAACACACTCCCAGACAGTATGTATGACCGTGCCTCGTCGGCGAAATACAGGTACATCGATACATTTAGCACCCCTAACTTACGTACGCGGATCTTTTGTTACATTCTGAGAGGATCCCCCCCCCCCCAAACTATTATTATTATTTTTTTTTTAGTAGCTGTATCCACACCTACCTGTCGTTTGGAACCCACGAAGCTGTTGTCCTTTGCACCCGTCCAATCCATTTTTCACGACGAACCGGGTTTTTTTGATAAGTATGAAGCGCGAATCCATCCTCCCGAGCGTTCGAACAATATCAATATTAGCAGTACAACGAGCCGGCGTTTCGGCTAACACGAAGGAACGACGAGCAACCTTCCCGCAGGTAAAACTCCGCTTGAGGGCGGGTCTGTCCTTTACGTCACTTCCTGCTTCCGCTCGAAAACAAATCCCTCGAACGGATTTTCATGGCGGGAGTTCCAAAAAAAGCCAAATACGTCAAAATCATGTTGTGTGGTGAAAAAAAAACAACAGATGGGTCCATTCCGGCCGGCTTTTTTTTTTTTAATTATTATTAAAAATATGCTTTTTGTGTCAGTGGGGCTTTAGGACAACAAAACTCCCAAATGAAGAGTTTAATAAAAAAATACCGCAATGCAAATTTATTCTCTTAAAATGTTGAATACAATTGAATTGTACCGAGGTACTAATTCATTTGCGTAGCACAAGTGGTTACTAGTACCACAATTTGAGAATCACTGGCGTAATGGATGGGCTAAGATCAGCAACGCTTTCGACCAAAGTGCTTGTCTTAGTTTTCAGCCCACAACGATGACACTCGCTACAAAAGCTGAGCGCAGGCTATCATTTATTCCCCCTTAATTTATTCGCCGTCGCTCGGGAACTGAATCTGATTTTCCCTCCGCGGCGTATGTCAGACTGTCCGCGAAAAATCTCCGCTTTGCCGCCGCTCACTCAAAAACTCCCCGACTTGTGCGCGCAGTCCACGGAGATCACGGACGTCGTGGAGGAGGAGTTCGCGCTCGCCCGCCTCCACGTCAGCAAGATCAAGTCGGAGGTGAAGTCCATGGCCAAGCGCTGCCGCCACCTGGGCGGCCTCCAGGCCGAGTGCCAGCGCAAGATGGAGGAGACGGGAAGGCGGCTGTCAAACTGCCACGTCCTGGTCGCGCAGGTGGGCCGCGAGTCCATGTCGCCGCAAAAACTTCATCCGTCCGCTGCCAATAGCGAGCATGTACGTCATTGTGAAGCGATAACTATCACGTTCATCACCAGTTCTGTTT
Organism: Syngnathoides biaculeatus; assembly: GCF_019802595.1. Taxonomy (NCBI): domain Eukaryota; kingdom Metazoa; phylum Chordata; class Actinopteri; order Syngnathiformes; family Syngnathidae; genus Syngnathoides; species Syngnathoides biaculeatus. The sequence goes on from NC_084649.1 coordinate 25,343,817, forward strand.
ATTTAGCTCAGGGGTGTCAAACTCATTTTTGTCGCGGTTAGTCCCGGTTTTCCTCAGAGGGCCGTTCTGCCTGTGAAACCATACAAATGTTGAAATGCCTCATCATATCTGCACACGGAATTTATGAACTACTGTAGTTTTGGAATCAGAAATCAACCATTTTTCATGTTTGATAACATCCCGTTATCGTTTATGATACGTGCCAATTTGAAACTTTGATACAGTTTTTCACAAGAATCATGGAAGCTGACAGAGGTGATTTGCTTCACGGGCCACATAAAATCATGTTGGGGGCCGAATCTGGCCCCCAAGCCTTGCGTTTGACACCCGTGATTTTGATTTAAGGCAATGATCTGACGAGTAAAGATTTTATTATAGTTTAACATACAACCGGCAGGGCGGGGGTGGGGTCGGCTCGCCCCCGGCATCCCGGACACCGACGCCACGGCCGGGGAACTGAGCAAACCTGCAAAATGGCGGAACGTCGCGAACTCGCGTCGGGCGTAAAGACGTCGCCCCGTCGGGCCGAGCCAAAGCGAGCGGCGTCCGCCTGACGCCGGGCCAAAATAATTCTGCAAAGTGGCAAACTTCTCCGGCGATGATTGACGGCGGCGGCGCTTCATTAGCGGAAAAGCTTTGTGTTAATCACGCTGGGAAAATAGGAGCCCATCTGCAAGTTGCGATCCTCACGAATGGCGGAAGTGTAAATATTTCCACTCATTATCACCAGACGTGATTTGTACACTGTAGCGCAAATCCATTCATCCTTCTTCAAAGAGATGTTTAGGAGTCTCTGCAGTTGATGAAATCAGAATTTATTGAAAAGATGTACACCCCATTCCCGTTCAGAATGGAAAATCGTGTTTCAGGACGCTAGATAAATATATTTGCTGAGCGGCGGGACGGTGGAGCAGCTGGTAAAGCGTTGGCCTCACGGTTCTGAGGTCCCGGGTTCAATCCCGGACCCGCCTCTCTGGAGTTTACATGTCCTCCACGTGCCTGTGTGGGTTTTCTCCGGGTGGGGACTCTGGTTTCCTCCCACATTCCAAAATCACGCAGCATTAATTGGACACTTTAAATTGCCCGTAGGTGTGATTGTGAGTGCGACTCTTGTCTGTCTGGATGTGCCCTGCGATTGGCTGGCAACCAGTTCAGGGTGTACCCCGCCTCCTGCCCGTTGACAGCTGGGATAGGCTCCAGCGCTCCCCGCGACCCTCATGAGGATAAGCGGCACAGAAAATGGATGGATGGAAACATGGAGTGCAGGCAAAAGAAAAGTCTGTTCTGGAATCTTGCTGTCCTTTAATATTTCTTGCAATAATTTAGCCACTTTGCTCATTGACAGTTCATTTACAAAATGTATTCATTCGTTCAAAAAGTTGCATTTTTTTCAAATGTAACTTTTTTTTAAAAATCCAATTACACAATGGGTTAATTAATTATCACTCACTCATTTACAAATGAGAATGAATTATTTCCATCTATTTATCAGAAAAGTTTAGATTTCCATCTTAAGCTTGTAGGTCACTATATGTGGCATAATCATACACAGTCAGTTTCTCGGTTCTCTAACGTCTCCGTTCTCGGATTAAAATTTGGAGATTTTTTTTTTTTTTTGCTTCAGTTTTCAAACTAAAACCGGTACTCGACCGCCTGCGACAAGACCCGGAAATAGCATAAAGCGCCCGACTCGGCCAGCTGATCCACGACGCGCTTCGTTATCGTGTGTAATATAATATCAATTCGGGTTTCGAACAAATCGGTTCCCGAACCGCCTTCTGGAACAGATCGTGTTCAAGAACCGACGTTGTACCGTACTGGATGATATATTCTGTGTTGACCGAGTCTTCAATGACTTCTCATCAGTTTTAATGATCCCGTTCTCGGGAGCTCAACCCTCCCCCCGCCGTTGCTCCGACATGGCTGTCGACGCGCGAGAGGCTTCACCCGTTGGCGTCTCAAAAGCGCTCGTTTCCGTTGCTCCCCAGCACGAGGCCAAGATCCGCTCGCTGACCGAGTACGCTCACGACGTGGAGCGCAAGAGGAGGCGGCTGGAGGAGAGCTACGACTCCCTGGAGGAGGAGCTGGCCCGGGTCCGAGCCCGAGGTACCGACAATCGTCGTGTGACGCATGACCAGGACCAACGTTGGACCTGTGACGTAATACGATGGAACGTGTTCCGACATCCGCCGAACGGTGGGGCGAAGTGGTCCTGTCGACTCGCGGCATTGGTAGCAGCTTCTGGAATGAATTTCATCTTACAGTCGTATTTTAGTCCTGAGGTCCTGGGTTCAATCCCGGCCCCACCTGTGTGGAGTTTGCATGTCCTCCCCATGCCTGCGTAGGTTTTCTCCGGGTGGGCACTCCGGTTTCCTCCACCATCCCAAAAACATGGCAACATTAATTGGACACTCTAAATTGTTTGTCTCGATGCGCCCTGCGACTGGCTGGCAACCATTTCCGGGTGTACCCCGCCTGTACTCCTGCCCGTTGACAGCTGGGATAGGCTGCAGCACTCCCCGCGACCCTTGTAAGGATAAGCGGCTAAGAAAATGGATGGATGGGACTGATAACATAAAAATGCTTGCAATATCTTAATGTTATTAAAGGTGGAGAGAACAGAGAGCAGCTTTGATATTTCAGCAAGATGCACAATGTCCACACGTGATTTGCTTTTGCGGCCCACATTAAATGATGTGGCGGGCCTGATCTGGCCCCCGGGCCTTGAGTTTGACACCCGTGAACTCATACAAAACTGCACCTTTTTACTGTAAACTTCAAGATCCTTTTTTTTTTTTCAACGCACCTCCTTCAGTGGCGCTTCGTTCTCGTACAGAATGCCAGTGAGGATAAAATGTCACTTATAAAGCATAACGCAATGACTCATTAGTCCCTGAAAAGCGAATGCAATTAAACCCGAGGGTGTATCAGCATTTACATTTTTTGTAATTGTGTTTACACGTCTCAGCGTGACGGATTAGAAATGACAGAACAGCAATCAAATGCGTATTTACGCTCCTCGGAGGACGAGGGTCTTATCGATGTCCCTGTCGACGCGACGGCCGGCTCTGAGAGCAAATGCAATCCAGGCCGGGGAATCTGCGGGGAATCGAACCGCGGGCCACATCATTCCCAGTCAATTAGATGCATGCTGTTGTCAAGCGGACAAAATAATATGGAGAAGGCGACGTAAGTCAAGAAAATGAAGAGCGTAGTGACAGGGAAGGGGGAAAAAAGTGGTGGATTTAGTCAAAGCGCAGCAGCTAAATCGATACGCTACGTGGTTGCTCCGCCGCTAACTGCATCGACAAGTGCTTCATACGATTGTCGATGCCGCACAATCTTCAATTTTCTGTAGCGCCTAAGTCACAGGTGTCAAACTCCAAGGCCCGGGGTCCAGATCCGGCCCGCCGCATGATTTTATGTGGGCCTCATCTGTCAACTCGCAGGATTCTCGTGGAAATTTATACCAGAATTTCAAATTATAATGACAACAATACTGCAATCGACTGGCGACCAGTTCAGGGTGTACCCCGCCTCCTGCCCGTTGACAGCCGGGATAGGCTCCAGCACTCCCGCGACCCTTGTGAGGATAAGGGGCTGAGAAAATGGATGGATGGATGGATGGATGACAACAATAACCTTAAGATATTATAAGCATTGTTGTGTTACCAAACATGAGCAATGGTTGGAAAACCCATTACCCTGGATTTCTAATTCCAAAACTAGTTAATAAATTTCACGTGTAATGCGATGCGGCGATTAAAGATTTTTACGTTTTTGCAGTCAGACCGGCCCTCTGAGGGAAACCTTAATTAACTACAACGTGGCCTGTGACAAAAAGGACTTGACACCCCAGGCTTAAGACCATGAGGGTCACGGATGAGCTGGACCCCATCCCGACTGACTTTAGACAGTCAGACCACATTTTATGACCGAAGGGTTTGCCTATTCTCACCTACGGGCACGAGCTGTAGGCCGTGACCGAAAGAACAAGATCCCGGATGTCGGATCTCGGCCGAAGTGAGTTTCATCCGCAGGGTGTCCGGGCTCTCCCCTGAGAGATAGGGTGAGAAGCTCGGTTATCAGGGAGGGGCTCAGTGTCGAGCCGCTGCTCCTCCGCATTGAGAGGAGCCAGGTGAAGTGGCTGGGGACTCTGATCCGGACGCCTCCCCGGTGAGGTGTTCCGGGCACGTCCCACCGGAAAGAGACCCCGAGGACGACCCAGGACACGAGAATGTGTCTCTCGGCTGGCTTGGGAACGCCTCGGGATCCCTCCGGAAGAGTTGGAAGAAGTGGCTGGGGAAAGGGAAGTCCGGGTATCCCTGCTGAAGCTGAGCGATAGAAAATGTTATGGTTTGCCAACATTTTCTTGAACTGGTAAACGCATACATAAACTTGTAGGTGTGATTGTGGTTGTGAACGGCTTGTTTAGTTCTCCGCTAGCAATTGTGAGCTTCACGTTGTGTTAGTGTTGTTGAGCTTGTGAACCCCCATCCCCACCCCCCTCAAAAAAAAATCCCGGAATTCCTCCTGGAAATCTGAAGATAACGCTGCATGCCAGGAAGGGGTGGGCATACATACCTAAAGCCGGGGGCCATGTCAACAAGCAGAAAATCCAATCACGTTATTGTGTGCGTGTTGCAGAGAGCGTGTCACAGTTGGCCAGCGGGGAGAACGACCCTGTCCAGGGATGCTGTGACATCCAGGTAACCATGACAACAACGAGAGAACGTAACCTCGTGTGGCGGCCATTTTTCACGTCGCTATCAGCTAACTGCACACTGCCAGCGTACAAATGTGTGTGCATGTTCTTTGTTTTACTACGAGTGCGTCGGCTTTGTTTGCATTCCGCGTTTCGGCGCGTCGCTGGTTTTCAACCCATTCGCTGTTTGTCCGACATTGTGTACACGGCACAGGCAGATAAACGCATGCTGATTTTTCACATCATAACCGATTTTTTACATTTAAAGACGCCACTTGTAATGAAGGAGAAAACGGTTGTACGCTCGTACTCCTTTTAGTGTCTGGTGTATTCGAGGTGACCAACAAAGTACTGCACAGTACTGCGATATTTCCAACAGTGGCAAGTCTCCGCCCCCAAATTGGCTGTGGATGGTAGTACCAGCAATGACCTATGAGAGGCAGCATGCTGACTCGGGCTAAGAAAGCGTGACAGTGGAAGAAGAACTTAGACGAAGCCGGAAGTCGCTTCTTAATTGGGTATCGTTCCATTTTACGTGACAAGCATTCGTGTTTGTTTATAGACACAAAGATGTGTTTGACGTTTACATTTGTTCGGAACATTGCGCCAATGTCGGGCCAGGGAATAGAGCTCGTGGACCTACGTCATGAAATCACGTGACTTTTGTGTACGTCGCCATATTGCCGGTCAAGCTAAGCGTTGCTCAATGCTAAGTTGGTTGGAGACGAATAACCGCAAATATGTCCTGTAGCACGACGCCCAGAGTCTTGTCCGATACCGTCAGACATTTAGAAGGTGAAAATAAACGACACTATGCGGGAAAAAATAGATAAACTCGGCATAGAGGACGCGTATTTAATGCCGAAATTGATGTTTTCGTCGATAAGAAATTGGACTGTCAATTCGCTTCCGCTTGTCTTGGAGAACTGGATCTACACGTGGATCTGGTGAGTAAGTCGTCGAGATTTACACGGAAAAGTGTGAAAGCGGATAAAAGTCTGGACACGTATGAATACTTTGGTGCTGGATCTGTTCTCATCAGAAATAAATCCCAAATAGTGACAGTTTTGACGGCTCGTGAACACGGAGGCGTGTTCGGCCACACGTTAACCTTTGCCGGAATCCATCGATCTTTTCAACTAGTATACAATGCTTACAAAAGAGGCTCCGTAGCTCAGTGGTTAGAGCAGTGGTTTGGTAAACCAGGGGTTGTGGGTTCGTATCCCACTGGGGCCTCCACTCCCTGAGAAGGGTTGCGTCAGGAAGGGCATCCGGCGTAAAAATTGTGCCAAACATATGTTTGTGTTCATCTGAGATGCCACGCTGTGGCGACCCCGAATGGGACAAGCCGAGAGGAACTTATACAATGCTACAAATATTTAAATAAATGACCCCTGGTTTTACAGAAACTCGCATTTGTTTTAACTATGATTGGAAGAAGAAGAAAAAAAGAGGACGGCGTCGTCTCCATAGAACGTACACAGAAGCGATTGCGGCCACACTTGACCTGCGTCAACCTCTGCGACAGTTTTTTTTATGTTAAACACGCAAATGAGCCAATTTAGAATACAAATATTATTTGGTAATTTGAGATTGAGAAGAATAATTCCTACCTGAAATGAAGCGATCGCTACACAGGCGTGTGCGTATTTTGGTTGGGGACCATCCCTCACGTTTAATTGCCGAAATCCATTGATATTTTCATTTTTTTTCATCTGGTATTCCATAGAATGACCTCTTTGAATATCTGCCTCGTCTTTTGTGACAACCAACAGCACAACAGGTCTCGGCTATTGTAAATATTCTCCTTATCAATGTCCCCCATACTATCAAACAGCTTTTTTTGAGCGGCAATATGGCGCGCGAAAACGGTGACGTCACGTGCACGAGCTCTGTACATTTGTCTATACAGTTGTGCTCTGCCCACTTTTACTCTTACTCCTTTTCCTCCTTTGTCCCTCGGAAGGTTCTGGAGCAGCAGATGGCGTCGCACCGCGCGGCGCACGGAGAGCGACTCGCCCGTCTCCGCGACAAAATCGACGAGCAGCAGGGGATCATCAACGACTTAACACAGTCAGTGCCTCATTCGTGACATTCATCGTATGATGGAAACGGGGAGGAGGGGAAGTGATCATGGAAGGAGGAATATGGATGCGTTCACCAAGTCATTATTGTTGGGAAAATGTAGGAATTGATCTCTGTCAACTTTGGACTCACACTTTTCCACGGCGAATGGAAACATGCAATTATAAATCAAACTGTGTGTGCAATTTGTCAAAAAACAGCCTTGAAATTCAAATTCATTTAATTGTTTTTCCAAAGTTGGCCTCAATTTTATTTTGTACTTTTACAATACGAATCCATGTAATAATTATTAATGTAATAATATTTTAATGTATTTTTTACATAAAAAAAACATTGGAACTGAATTTAATTTAATGTAATTTTTGGTGGAATTTAAAAAAATATATCCATTGATTAAATCTGTATAATTCAATAACTAATGGTATAACCATAATTAGTTATATTTTATTTTTAACTGTATTTTTAATTCATTTTAAGAAAACATGTACAATTTGTTGTTAATATGTCCAAAATAACAAATTTTCAGTTCTCAAAAAATATATTTTTGCATTCAATCCAGCACTATTATTTATTTTATTCTTGGGGAAAAAAAGCCTTTGATGTCATGACATTTTTCCCTTTCTCGCCCAAAATAGCCTTCGAAAACACACATGATCTTTTGAAAGTGAAAAAGACATAATTACGTTTGCCATTTTTCAACGCTCAAGATGAAAGAAACCTCGCAGGAAGAGAAAAGTGCACAAAATAAAATCAGGCGACACTCAAGCAGACATGCCCGCCCCCTTACGTTTGTGCATATTGAGAAGTCGTATGACAAAAGTACGTATTACGATTGTTATGTTATGAAGTGATAAGATATGTGCACGCGCACGCTTTCAGCTGCAAGCAGAAGCAGGAGCTGGAGCTGGAACAACTGCACGACGACTACGAGCGTCTCCGCGGACGAGAGCGTCACAAGAGCAGACAGCTGGAGGAGCTGACGTGAGTCCCCACCCCGATCCCCCCAGCTTTCTTTTTTTTTTTTTTGGCCAGCGTTCCAACACTCGCCCATGCCGGAAAGACTGCGGACCACCCGGCTCTTTTGTTTCGTACCCTCCATCTTTGATCTCCTTGGTTTTCCCATCCTGACTTGTGTCACTTTCCCAATATTCGTGCTGCGCAATCAACTAACAATCATTCGGTCTGTTAGGTCAGCTTTTGTCCGATTTTCTCATTCGGTGGACGACGTCTATCATGACGGTACGCGCGAAAACGTCTCGAGGAGGCGTGGCCAAAATTCAAGTCGGCCATTTTGGTCTCCAACAAGCTGAGTTGCCGGTCTTTTTGTTTGCGCTTTCAGGTGTGGGCGGAGCTCGGAGTCAAGGTTTAATGAGCATTTGGGGGATTCGCCATGCAAAAGGTTGCGCAAGGGCCCGTTCACTGCCGCTCGCAGTTTTTTAAGTATTGCAGTGCCTGTCGTTAGAAGTGGTTAACAAAAAAAAAACTCATGTCGTTAAATAGTAAAAGGTAACGACATCGCTTCACATGAAGGGTACGCCTGGCAGGTAGCTTAATAATGATGTTTATTAAGTTGTAAAGCATTAATAACGGTTATAAACGGCTTCCTGTTGTTTCCAACAGCAGCTGTTGGCTAACTATGATGCATGATTACTCTTTCACAAGCATTAAAAGGCACATTTTCATTTGCATTTCACACCAATTGCCATGTTTTGAGGACAAGCTTTCATCAAAATGCAACGAGGCTGAAATTAGACTTTTTTTTTGAAAGTGGGAGTTACGGCACACCGGTGAATTCTCCATCTTTCCGGCGACTTTTAGATTTCTCCACGAGCGACACGAGCAGTCCAAGCAGGACCTCAAAGGCCTGGAGGAGACGGTGGTAAGTCGCGCCGCTCGAATGACGTCTGATGTCGCGCGACGGCCGTGCCGGCTGCTAATTGCGCTTCGCTCCCGCTCGTCCCGGAGGCCCGTGAGCTGCACAGCCTCCACAACCTGCGCAAGTTTTTTGTCCAAGACCTCACCGCTCGCGTCAGAAAGGTAAGCCGCACAAGATATACTGTATCGCTCGTGTTGGACTGAGAAGCCTTCCTGTGATGCAATAACTTCAAGTTACCGTTTTATCGGTGCTGATGGTGTAGCGGTACACACACCTGCCTTTGGTGCGGGCAGTGTGGGATCGATTCCCGCTCAGTGATGGTGTCGATATCTCCCTCGCGAACAACTGGCGTCCAGTTCTGTGTGTAGTCTGCCTTTCACCCGAAGCAAACTCTAGCTTTCCGGCAACCTTTGTGAGGATAAGCGGCTTGAATAATGACATGAAATGACACTTAGATAATCCTTTAAGGGTCAGGTGCTTTCATGTGTCTTCGTTCTATGGTAGAAGAAAGAATGATGGAAGAGTGGGGGAAAAAAGATGGAAGCTTGGGTTGGAGGAGAGAAGGTGGAAATCAAGTGTGTATGCAAGGAAGGAATGAAGGGAAGGAAGGATGGATGGATGGATGGATGGATGGATGGATGGAAGGAACAATGGAAGCATTTGAGGTAGGAGGGATGGAGGAAGGAATGAAGGGTGGATGGAGGCAGGAACAAAGAAAGGATGGAAAGACAAAGGAATCAAGGCAGGATGAATAAAGGGAAAAAGAGGGGTGGGGCTGATTTAGGGAGGTTTACAGAGGGAAGGATGGTTGAAGGAAAGGAGGTAATGTAGAATGGATGGAAAGAAGTATGGGATAAAGGAAGGAAGGAAGGAAGCCTCACTGCCACTTTGAATGGAAGGAAGGATGGATGGATGGATGGATGGATGAAGGAAAGAAGGGAGGATAGAGGCAGGAACAAAGACAGGGTGGAAAGACAAAGGAATCAAGGTAAGATGAATAAAGGGAAAAAGAGGGGTGGAGGCTAACGGAAGGAAGGATGGTTGGAGGAAAAGGAAGGAAGGAACCAACCCTAACAGCTATTTTTAAAGTCCTCACCCTGTCAACACACATAAATTTACATCTGGACTCGAAAACTGAATTGTAAACATTTAAATCCCTTGCATAAAACCCCAAATCTGTCCTGAAACCAAGATTTGAAACCCTCCTAACCTAGGTTGGAAACCCCTATTTTAAAACCATATTTTAACCCCGGCTCGAGACCCCAAATAAACAATGTTTAGTAAATATATTCAGAGTAAATATGGGGAAATGTGTTAAAATGCGTACGTACCAGGCCGCATGTCGCTGTTTCGCCAGAGTGCGGAGATGGAGCGCGACAGCAGCGGCGGGTACATCAGCCAGAAGCAAAAAATTTCCTTTTTGGAGAACAACCTGGACCAGCTGACAAAAGTCCACAAACAGGTGACCCCAACCGCCACACATCCGGCAACATTTCGAGCCCGAAAGAACAAAGTCGTTAGCTTTCCTCTGTCAAACACGAGAAGCTATCGTAGCGTTTGTGTCGCTCGCACCACGACTTCGGAACGCGAGGAAAAATAAAGCCGAAACGGGCAAATACATTCCGCGCTAGCACGCTGCGCCCTGCGCGTTGTTGTCGTTCTCCTTTGGGCGCGAGCGCCTCTCAGGATCATCAATCAGCCGAGCGCCGAGCGTCTCCTCGGGAAAATAAATAAATTAACAATACATTTTTTCCAACAAAAGGAAATTCTAAAAAGAGCGGCGGCAAGCGTTGGAGCAGCGAGGCGCCTTCGGGGAAACCGAGCGGCGATGCGGGAAAAACGACCGTCAAATTAGTTGGTCCTCATGTAACAGGGTTACAAGAGTGCATAATCACACAAAATTTGTAAATAGTTGCCCGACATAGTAACCCTGCCCTTGGACCCCCACGTATACTTAAAAGTACCGCGACCGTCTTCACCCCTCCTCTTTATGACAATGTTATGTTTCGGAGGAGTATTTGCACTTCGTACTATCTAGAGAGGATAATATATTTATTACATTTGTCTAGGTCCTAGCTTGATGCTACAAAAACTACAAAGTGTTTGTTTCGCTTTGTTCACGGCAGGTACGTTCGTTAATATGTCGCGTATTGCCCCTTTTCGACGATATACGTTTTGGTCCTAGCTTGATGCTACATATACTACAAATTGTTTGTTTCGCCTCTTTCACGGTGGCTGTGTCAAATAAATGGAGATTGCCCCTGAGACAAATCCTGTGACACGACATGGTCTTTAAAAACGGATAGTCGCGAGCCATCAAATGCAGGACTCCGAGGCAGGGGCATAATGTCCAGTGGGTTTTATTGCAGGAGCAGTGTCCGCACCCGGCGACCCAGTGCAAACTCAATGAACTGGCAAATGCCTGTGATGAAAACTACTACTAAAACTACTACACCGCCCACAGCGGTGACCAGGCCACGCCCCTCCTGGCGGTGCCCCAGCCCCGCTCATGACATACGCAATGCAGAAGTACTGCAATCTGTTCCACGGTCAGACGTCAATAAAGGGCAATATCAATCGTCCATGCATCCATTTCCGAGCTCGACTTTTAGTGACAACTTTAAAATTGATAGTAAATGACGTGAGCTCCCTTGTTGCGATTATTTCTTCTTTTCAAATAAGTGTCTCCAAAAAGCCAAAGAAAAAGCAAGCCCCACAGCAGCTCGAACACTTCAGATTTTTTATTTTTATTTTTTCCACCGGAACACGTGGGTCAGATTCCCAATTCGTACGACTTGGAAAGTCGTGTTGAGCAGAGACGTTGTCGTTCACGACCGCTGGAGCGATCTAATCCCCCGGCGGCTCACCTCCTGCTGATGCCTGAGGAATCGAGCGCAAACCCGCTGGCCGTTACTCAACAAACTCCCGGACTAAGCGCCGAGGTTTCTGCACTGCAGTTACCCCGAAGCTGCATATGAGCTTCACGCTAGCATCCGGACCCACAAGACAGCACGCATGTATGAATACATATTTTTATGCACCAGAACTGCACAGTCCTCGTTTTCTCTTTCAACAAATAAAATCAAACAGACTTCTGAACAGACGAGAGAGAAAGAGATACGCAATTACTGTAATTTATGTTGATTTTTACGAGGCGGTTTCATTGTTTGTTTGTTTATCGTAGCTGGTGCGCGACAACGCGGACCTCCGCTGCGAGCTCCCGAAGCTGGAGAAGCGTCTTCGCTCCACCGCCGAGCGAGTCAAGGCGCTGGAGGGGGCGCTGAAGGAGGCCAAAGAAGGAGCCCTGAAGGACCGACAGCGGTACCAGCGGGAGCTGGAGCGCGTCAAGGACGTCATGATGAGGGCCAGGAATCCCTTCCGCCGCCCTCACGCCGCAAATATCGGTACGCCGCACTTCGGCCGGCGAAAAAAGGATGCAGAACCGCTTCATCGAAACGCTGCCGAGGTTCTAATAGGACCTAAGTGAGGACACGTCGTTATGAACGTTTCACACGAGACGCCTGCCGCCTGCGTTTGGTCACCTTCACGAGTGATAATTGCTCTCGGGTCGCGGCGTGAGAAAGCCGCCGCCGTGTTCCTGCCGCGATCGCGCGCTCTGATCCGAGTTCTTCCGCCTCGTGTGAATCCGACTTCTTCTCGTGAATTTCAATGAGATTAGTGAAGGAAGGGGGCAGAACACAAAATTGCCTCTCAGGGATGGACTCCAGTGTTGTTGTATATGTTAAGATGTTATCATCACCATAATTTATTTCCTACAAAGCATCGAAGGTCTGAGGCTGTGACCAACCACGAACACAAATATTTTTTCCAAGTCAAAGCAAGAATCTTGTTGCTTTTAAACTCAGAGGCATCGTGTTTAGTTTGGAATACAATTTTTAAAAACATTGACTATTCTTTTTGCATCGCTATTTCCCGATTTTTATAATTACAGCTTTTAAAATTTGCTTACCGGAATTCCCGGCCTACAGAGCGCTCCTGATTATAAGCCTCACCCAGTACATTTGTAAAGGAAAAACTATTTGGTACAAACATGGGCCACAGCTGTTTAAAAGCCGCAAGTGCCCACATTGAAACACAAAATATTTACAAAGACGGTACACAGAGAGTTTAAGGCTAGTGCCGCCGTGCTAACGCTAGCGCCACTGCGCTAATGCAAGCGCTGCCGCGGCAAAGCTAGCACTGCGCTAACAGGGCCGGTTTAAAATAAAAAATCTGGTAAAAATCACCGAGATGTGGCAGTAACACAGCAGCAACATGCTAGCGCAGCGCTAACAGGGCCGGTTAAAAAAAAAAAAATAGAAAAAAACATACTGGTAAAAGTCACGTCCTCGCCACATATATTCCACCGGTCTCATTCTTACCTCTTCTGCTCGAGTGCCCCCTTGCAGCCATTAGCAAAAACCAAAAAAAAAAATGGACAAATTAGCTGCATTACCGCATAAGCCGCAGGGTTGAAAGCATGTGAAAAAAGTCGCGGCTTGGAGGCTGGAAATTCCGGTACTGGCGAGCCCCGGACTGGCTCTCCCACCACTATAACCGCCACTGGAGTGTTGATGATATTAATGTTGAGTTTTCAAGACTTTACGCAGAACATTTTTCATCTTTGACAGCCAAGCCGGTGCGCCCTGGCCACGCCTCACCCACGCACACCCTCTTCACCCGAGGCCTCGGCGAGCACCCGGTTTCGGTGAGTGACGACGAGCCGCTGGCTCCGCGAGCTGCCACTCCCGAACCGGAAAACCATCACACTGCCCCCGAAACCAACCAGAACCGACCCGCCGGACGCTCTGACCACCAAAACTATGCTCAGAACATGTGAGTCGCCAATTATTTCTGTGTGGAAACGTGATACTGTACTTGCAAAGTTCCCACTTGGAACGTATTTGGGACGCGACTGGAGGTGCAACTGGCTCGTGCTCAGCAGCTGGCTCGTGGACCTTATTGCTCGTCAAAATTCCACGTCAAAATTGTTTGCTCGTTTGAAAGGCCAGCAATCACACAAACGTGAAAATTGGAGCAACTTGATGCTAAAGCAACTTCCAGCGGCCTTTAAAGCAAGATTTGATACTGTAGCATAATATTTCGCACTGTTTAAACTTGAACATGAACTGCTTTCATTCATTTCCTGATAATAATAATTAATAATAATAATAAACTAGATGTAGCACAAAGGTTTAAGCTGGTAAAATACATCCAGAAAGCACTTTAGCTTTTCATATTTTATGTTACAACCTCATGTCAATATGGATTGAATTCACCACAAACTGAGAATGCGAAAACGTTAATTTATCAGTTTAGAGCACAATTGTGAAACTCGAGGCCCGGGGGCCAGATTTGGCCCATCACATGGTTTTATGTGGCCCCGCGAAGGTAAATCAGTGTCAACTTCTAGGATTTTTGTTCAAATCTGGACCACAATTTCCAATTGTCATATCATGAACGATGAAATTGAGATATTGCAAGCATTTTTGTGTTCCCAACATCAACAATTGTTGAAAAACCCATGACAGTTGATTTCTGATTCCAGAACTAATTCATATATTTAATGTGTAAATATGACGGGTCAATTGAAGATTTTTATGGTTTCGCAGTCATAATCGTCCTCTGACAAAAACCGCAACTACTATGCGGCCCGTGATAAAAACGAGTTTGAGGATATGAACATGATATCTTGGTTTTTATTTTATGATTGAACTGATTTCCATTTTGGAAACTACACTTTAAATACAGCAAAACGGAGCAAGTGTAAGTGCTCCAAATACTTTCGGTATATGTTTATTTGATTGTATTTCTTCTTTTGTTGATTTTTGTTGATAATTTCCGACCTGCAGTCGGCCGTTCGGTTTTGAATGCCGTCAACTGTGTTCCGGCTTCCACAAAAAGCTCAGCGGTGTTACATATTTATTTGATTTGCATTTTCCTCTCAGACCTGTAATCTTTTGCTCTCCTGATTGACAAGTCGAAAGCCAAGACTTTCCGAGTGCTTATTTAAGCCCCCCCTTTGCCGTCTGCAGGGCTCCGCCGAGTCAAGCCGACACCGCCGGGATGCTGGATTCAGAAAACGGTGAGCCCAAACCTCATAAAACCCGTTAAGATAATGAGATGCGTCGTCACATCCGTCCGCGGCCCCTTGCGGCGTCTCTCTCGGGAAGTTGCGCAACCTTGCTTCCTTTTTTGTTTTTTTGGTTTTCTTTTTGCCCTCCGCCGTGGTGAACAGCGTCCATCCATACTTTGGAGTGGCACGCGCCACCCACCCACCCACCCACCCCGGCATTCCGCGGTTGACGTACACGATACGAGGCCGGTAAAGGCCTCTGGAGGAGACAGATAAGGCCGGCTGTCTCGCTCCGTGTCAGCTCTGAGCAAATGACGGCGGTTGCTCGGTAACAGTAACAACTTGAAAAGCAAAGCCGGAACATTGCGACTGCATTTTGCTTCTCTTGTGCGGCGGGACTGAGAAACAGCTCTCGGCGTGAGGCAGTGCAGTCGGACGCTAATGCATTGCACATCCGCAGTCGTAACCGTGAGAGTTGAATGCCCCGAAGGCGCTACGCAGTATTACCCCCATTGCGAAAATCCACAGGAAATTGATGTCCCCGTGTTGAAACTGTAAATAAACCATAAAATATGATCCCGAAACAGCTGCAAATCATTTTAAGCTCATCTTACAACACTGCCTTACAAAATACACGGTTTGCAGAGAATTTGAATTCCAAGTTAAGACTTTCCCAACGTCTTCTCAGAAATAAGGTTAAACAGTGACCGTAATTTCCGGCATATTAGCCGCGACTTTTTTCACACGCTTTCAACCCTGCGGTTTATGCGATGATGCGGCTAATTTGCGCATTTTTCTAACGGCCGCAAGGGGGCGCTCGAGCGGAAAAGCTAAGAGTGAGACCGGTGGAATATATGTGCCGAGGACGTGACTTTTACCAGTCCGGCCCTGTTTGGGCTGCGCGAGCATGTTACTGGACGGTATGTTTTTTTCTTTTAACAGGCCCAGTTAGTGCGCCGCTAGTGTTAGCGTTAGCACAGCACTAGGGTTAGCGTGGCTCTAGCGCTAGCATTAGCGCGGCGGCGCGAGCGTTCAATTCTCTGTTTACCGTCTTTCTTTGTAAATATCTCGTGTTTTAATGTGGACAACTGCGGCGTATGTATGTACCAAATGGTATTTCCTTTACGGATGTACTGGGTGAGGCTAATAACCAGGTGTGCGCTGTCGTCCCGGAATTACGGTAAATCTTTCACGATAGGAAATTAATTCCTGGCTGCGTGATTTCTGAAGGCAATACAATTTGGGGCTATATGGCGGTGCAACTGTAATGTAAATCAAGACCTCCCTGATAATGTCCATAAAAATGGAGTATTAACATCATGTTGCCATTTTTGACACTGCTTGAAAAGTAGCTTTCATGTAGTGTCCAGTTTTTTTCCCCCCATTCTCCCCCCGGATGCATATATCTGGACTTGTGTGCCGTGAATTTCAATCAGAGCAGTAAAAAACTGCACCACGTGCTGTACCTCCAGAGTCCTCTTTGGGTAGATTTCAGGAAACGAGGCTTCCTGGTGGGTTTTACTGCTTCACCATCCGCCATATATTTTCCCTCCAAATGACAAAAGCCTGGACCGTGTAACAATCTGGACGCCCATGAGGTTCCCTGACAATAGCCAAGTCGTTAGATTTGTGCAAAGTGCTACGGAATTTACGACGGCGCTGGATATGAATAACAATGAGACAAAGTCTATTAAGGTCCACTGATTGGCCACAACTTTAGGTACACCTGGTTGAGCTGTCCGAGAGGGTCAAAGTGAGCTTTATCTCCCCCCCCCCCAAAAAAAAGTATTATGTTTGAAAAGGCAAAATGGGATGTACCATATTTTCCGCACCTAAAAGCCTTTCATTTTCTCAAAAGCCGACAGTGCGCCTTATAATCTGGTGCGCCTTATATATGGATCAATATTGAGCCTTTCGTGCAGCTCCATCTAATGGATGCATAATGTAACACCAGTGTTGACTGTAGCGTCTGTTGTATGCGCCTTATAATGCGGTGCGCCTTATATATGAATTTTTTTTATAATAGGCCATTTATTGAAGGTGCGCCTTATAATGCGGTGCGCCTTATATATGGATCAATACTGAGCCTATAGCGCAGCCCCATCTAATGGATGGATAACGTAACCTCAGTCTCGCCTGTAGCGTCTATCCTATGCGCCTTATAATGTGGTGCGCCTTATATATGGGGAAAAAATAAAATATCACATTCGTAGACGGTGCGCCTTATAATCTGGTGCGCCTTATATATGGATCAATATTGAGCCTTTAGCGCAGCCCATTCTAATGGATGCATAACGTAACCTCAGTCTCGCCTGTAGCGTCTATCCTATGCACCTTATAATGTGGTGCGCCTTATATATGGAAAAAAGATTTAAAATATGACATTCGTTGAAGGTGCGCCTTATAATCTGGTGCAGCTTCTATATGGATCAATATTGATCCTTTAGCGCAGCTCCATCTAACGGATGCATAACGTAACCCAGCCTCTACTGGAGCGTGGATTCTATGGGCCTTATAATGCGGTGCGCCTTATATATGGAAAAAAGTTTTAAAATAGGCCATTTATTGAAGGTGCGCCTTATAATGTGGTGCGCCTTATAGTGCAAAAATACGGTAATTGAATTGTGCTCGTCTACCTAATGAATTCTCTCGTAAGTGCGCTTTCCTTTTTCACATCCACGAGACTCTAAAATGGTGACGATTCTATTTCATGAGAAGTTGGGGGGGCACAAGATGAGGCAGAAATAATTGCTATGTTTCATCTAAGCACCAGGAAATGACTGAATTGTTCTCCGCTGACTGATGCCATAATGCCTCGGGAGTGTTTTTATTTTTCTTTTTTTTTTAAATCCAGAAGAGCGCGTGTTAAGTCAATAAAAAGTCACATTATGTAAAGCGGTTTCCGTGGCAGTTGTGAGCTCAGCGGGAAATTGTCGTTGTAATCATTTGTGCAAATGTGGAAAATGACAAGCGGCCTTTAAAAGTTCGGGTGATTATGTAAAAACGGGCAACAAGGGCCTTGTTCTGACTAATTATGTAATATGAATCGGTGAAAAACAAGAATGACACAGCTGACCGGTAACGGCTCCCTCTAGATAAAACAATTTTGCCCAAGTGAGTCCACAAAGTGATGACCGCACATGCAGTATGTTGCGATTTATTATATTATATTTATATTTATGGTCACCATCTTGGACACACACTGCTGTGGGGTGGCGTTCCGGGTCACCAGTCAAGGCGGTTGTGTCACTCACTGCTGCACGAATAGCATGTTGTAGCTGTTCCCACACGTTTTCATGTAAAGAGCCTTAATTATTTGAAGAAGAAGCACGCTCAGACACAAAAGCCTGGTCACGTTGGTCACACACTGCTGTGGGATGACCTCCCGCTCCTTTAAGGGGAAATCCACTGGTTTGCAATGCCATTTTCGTAAGTCACATGACCTAATATTCGGATGGTTCTTCGGGCGGAATGACGCGGAGTCTGACTACTCGGAGGCCTGCGCGCGACATAAGTGCGTAAACAAAGGCCCCCCGGGAGCTCCGGACCGCCAGCCGCGGATGGTTCTTCGGACGGGAATGACGCGGGGTCTGACGAGTGAGCTCCGGCGGCGGCCGTAAGCCGAGGTTCCAGGTGGCGGAGGCCGTTAGCCCCCTAACGCCGAAGCTAGGCTAAAAGCTGTTGCGAAAGGTCTCCCCGGACGTTGAAGCTCAGCTTGTGGACTGCCTTCGGTGGCGGCGGATGCCTTTAGCTTAGCTTCGGCGTCCGGGGCTAACGGCCTCCGCCACCTGGAACCTCGGCTTACGGCCGCCGCCGAAGCTCGCTCGTCAGACTCCGCGTCATTCCCGTCCGAAGAACCATCCGCGGTTGCCGGCCCGGTGCTGCCGGGGGCCTTTGTTTACGGGCTTATGTCGCGCGGAGGCCTCCGAGTAGTCAGATTCCGCGTCATTCCCCCTGAAGAACCATCCGAATATTCACCATCAATTACAGCCACAGGTTCAAATCCTTCCCGATCAACCGATAACTGCTATTTCTTCATCGGATGAGGATAAATCCGAGAAATCAGCGCTGGGCATAATGTTGTCCCATGTAATCCAACGTTTGGAACGGCACGGTACACGTCACATCCGTCCACGTAGGTCATGTGACTCGCGAAAATGGCAGCGCCCCTGAAAATTCGTAATTGTCGATAAAAATCTTCTCAAAACACTATTAAATGAGAGAGCATTTAACATCACGTTGTCAAAATAGGGTACATATTACATGACCTAAAAGCAGTGGACTTCCCCTTTAACCAACTGTCATAGCAAGTCGGCCACTGTGGTTGTTTGGGTCTGTGTAACACGAGAAGAATCATCTAGAATCGCGAAATCCCAACGTGTCTTGTTTTGCTAGTCGCGCACTGTTGTGCCGTGGCCTGCCACTCTTCGGCCAGATGACGGATCGCAAGTCAGCTTTTGCGGTTGCGCTAGTCTACCGTGAGTCGGCACGAGTCGACCGCTTTCGTCTTTTTGGTCACTGTAGCACTTGAAGAAGAGTCATGCGCAACAGGCCGATAACTCATGCGGGTCACACACACCGTGGCCTTCTTAGCCAGGTTGTCGTTAGCGTGAACAGTACATCCGGGCCGATCTCACATGTTTTCAGTTAGAACGAGGTCTGGCCCGTCAGTTCTTTCTACTCCCAAATTGTGAAGCTCTCCCTGCTCGACACCACAATGTGGGGGTGAGTGTTGTCATTTTGGTAAACGGAGTTAAGCCCAAACATTTAGTCAATTTTTGCTTTGTCTCCTACGTTCCAAAGTGCTCAGGGGCTAACAGATGTTGTGCAGTCCTTCGTGTAAGTTCTGCAATTTGCTCATTCAAGCGTAGCGAAGGAGTCCGGACTTGAAGTAAACTGAATTTCCCCAAGGGATTTTGTAAGGACGACATTGGCAGGTAGAAAGTGTTAAATGCATGCGACACTGCCGCTCACTGTGCACGAGCCTGCGTCCTCCCCTCACACGAACCTTTTTTGCATCCGCAGGAAACACCAAAGACATTAATGACAACAGGTAAGAACAAGCACCCGGACTTCAATATGACATCTTTTCACAAATGATGAGTCAGCTACTGAAACTTCTCATGCCTTCGTTAAATCTATTACAAAGTCCATGTACTTGCTACTGTTAAAAAAAAGACATTATCATCAACAAGACGTGTAGACTGTCGAAAATTTTAATTAAAATGGGTGAAGCGAGGTAAGACATGAAAAGATGACAAACCTCAACGTAACCAAGATGCCCCAAAAAAAAAAAAGAAATACATTGCTCAACCAACTCCAAACAATTCGCTTGATTAGCTCAATACCTAGCACATAGATATAGATAGATTGATAGCTAAGATGGGTGAAGTTTAACCAAAGAAAAACACGCCAAGCTAAGTAAAGAAAAACTACACAGAAGACAAGCTAAGCTAAATTAAGCTAAACTAAAATAGGCCAACCAAGGCCAGAAACAAAAAGACAAGAGAAAATTGACCGAACAAAGATTCAATTAAAGCTAAATCAAAGAAAATAACTGAGCTCCACCAAGCAAGCAAAACCCTGCTAGAAAAGAGAGCAAAACTAAATCAAGCTAAGCTACCACAAAACAATAGCGAGCAAGGTAGGTCAACTGATTGTTTGATTCGATTACTTGATTGCTCACGCTCTCATTTAGCCAGCATGCAGCCTTTGTTCTACCTGTCCTGGTAGAACGCACGCAGCTCCGCTTCCCTCACTCACTTCACTTTTCAGCTCCGTCACGCGATGCCGATGAGGTTGATGACCGATGATTGTGTTCTTTGCGGGCCAGCATGTGTATAAACGACAACGTCGTGTCCACCGGCGACGTCTGCGACAATCGGGATCCGGGCAAACTGGGCCGCTTGCACTCGGGAGGCCACCGCCAGCTAATAGAAAAGCTAGCAGGTAAGCGAGCTTTCGCTCCCGTCAAGAACATCTTTACGATTTATTTAGCCGAGACGTAAAACTCATATTGTCGATCAGGATCCGTTAGCACGTCTATTCCCTTGATTGGCTGAAACAATGTTATGTTTGTGTATTTCCTGACCACCAATCAACTGTTAGCAAAATATCGTCGATCGTGTTTGTAATCCAGAGTCGTTGAACAGAACCTGATCTGGAACCACATCTGTTGTTTGCATTTTGCTGATCATCTGGCTCCAGAAAGCGTGATTAGACTATATCGCAACAATAACCCCGCATAACAAGATTTCATGCGTTCGGGGCAGAACTTTGCTGGAGATGTTAGTCCTCCGACTAACATTTTTTCTGCTGCATTTGACACGGCGAAGGTCCGCACGTGTTCCCCTCGGAGCGCTCTGTGCACGTCCCCATTTTTCCCGGCAAACGCAAACGACGGCTTGACACGTTCCCTCTGGCGAAGTGAACTCACGTAGCGGCGTCTCTTTTTCTCCGCCATCTGTCTTTTGGTCCGCTCTGATGTCTCTCACGGATGCGTTTTTCCCTTTTTCCCCTTTTCCATTTTCGCTCTCTCTCTAAATCTGTATGCAGCCGATCAGCCGTCTTTGTAGCTTCGCCTTCGACTGCTGGAACACGCCTCCCTCTTCTTCCTCCTATTCTGTCGTGTCCGAGGACTGCGTGTCGCGTTTGACACGTTGGTAGAAATGTGCATTGCCAGAGGTCACCACTAGCGGGTGCTGTTTGTCATTTGTGATGTGATTTTTACTTTTATATCATTACCATATTTCCTCAGATAGTGCCCCCGTACTCCAATCAATGCCACACCGTAATTATTTGCCGTGTACTTTGCTCCACTTCCGTTTGATCCAAAAGTTCAAAAGTTAGCTCTTGAGTCCGTTTTAAAATCTGTTGCTCGCATAAACAGCAGCACTTACCAAAGCACGTCAAGAGTCGGATTAAAGGGTGGAGTTCTACCGGGTGTCTACAATTCTTATTAACAATGATGTTTGAATGCTAACTGTTGGGTGAGGGTTAGGGTTAGCTTTGCGGGGACAGCGCTAAATGTTCCGGTAGACTCTGACGAGTGGCCGCGTCGCAGTCCTGTTTCCATTTTTACGCAACTGCTTAGTCTGCCTCGGCTGTTGTTGCTTTTTTCTGTGCCTTTAGTGGCAAATAGCAATGCGTCGGACTCAGACTTGTGGTCCCTCCATAATGTTGTGTGCGTTCATATTTATGTTCAGGTTAGCTTATTCTTTTTGGCCCATCTCTCACTCAATTTATTTGTTCCCGATACGGAACTTTGCCATGAATGTCGGTCTGGTAGACTCTGTGTGGTCACTCCACAATGTTGTGTAGTGCGCGTCTTACTTACGTACTTACTTTCGTATTCTGGAGATGTTTTAAGTTAAGACTAGTAGACGTTGACTTGTGGTAACACCACGTTGTCTGAGTCCATGTTTATGTTATAGGAAGGTAAAAAACTCATTTATTCTGAGCAGTCTGGCTTATTTTTTTGCGGTTTTGTTATCTCGGGATGATCTTTTTAATTATTACGACTCTTGGTTGCTCCACAATGTTGTGTTCCGCGGAGCTACGCAACTTAAGTTTGTCCCAGTCTGCCTCATTTCTTGTCATTTTTCCTTATTTCTCGTTTTTATCTTGTATTGAACGCCTAAGTTAACGTGACAAGCGAGGCCTCACCCAATCCCAGCCGCTGTATGAGGAAATATGGTACTACTGTATTAATTTTTTTCTGACAACACACTGTGCCGTTCTGTTGTGCAAACCCGACCAGGCGGTCTGTCAATATGTACCGTATGCCCCCCAAGCCTCACCGACCCCTTTGCAGCCAAATCTGTACTGAAATTTAAATAAACAAATCATATTTTTAAACGCATACAAAATGATAAAATATATGAGAACATATAAGAGATATATGAGAACTTTCTTTTCCACTACTGGACCGTGTCATTCTGGTTACTCAGACGGGAGTGAATTATGCATCTGTTAGGTCTATTTTTAGCCTCGGACGCGTGCATGTTTTAGCGTGTACTCCCACCAGAGTGTGGTGTGTAACACCCTGCGTGTGCGGGTACATTGGTGTTTATAGTACTTTGATAGGAGGATCAATGAATAAATACATATATAATACATCAAATAGGATCAGACTTATTACCAAAATGAGGATTCTGAATTGCTGCCAGTTTCACAACACTCACCTCCACCAAACATGTCAATCACAATGTCCTCAGATGACCTTATTGTTTTGACACAAACTGAAACTGAAAACTTTTTCTAAAAAAATATATATCTATATATATATATATATACACACAGTGGTACCTCTACTTATGAACGTCTCTAGTAACAAAAAATTCAGGTTACGAAACGCCTCCTCATAAAAATATTGCCTGGACAGTAAAGCCTCGGTTCTGGAACGTCCCCGTTTTCGAACAAATCAAAATTTCGAGATTTTATTTTTGCTTCTGTTTTCGAACGGATATCGGTACTCGAACACCCCCGACAAAACCCGGAAATAACATAATGCGCGCCGCCAAACCAGCTGACCCACGACGCGCTTTGTTGTGAATTTCCACGCCGCCAAAGTCGCTACAGATACGACAATGCATTCCCAGCCTAGAATACTCTTGTACTAAAGTATATATTTTAAGCAAAAAAATAAATATAATTCTTAAATTATTTTATTATATAAAATATTTAAACTATACACGTATTTCTACTATGCAGCTTATTATCAGGAAAAGCTAAAAAAAAATGCTTTAAAAAGCCACATTTTTTAGGCTTGGAACACATTATATCGTTTTCCATTCATTGTAGTGGGAAACATCGATTCAGTTTTCGAACAAGTCACTTCTCGAATCACCTTCTGGAACGGATTGCGGTCGAGAACTGAGGCATCACTGTAGTTATGAAGGAAAATTCAGGATCCAAAAGTCACAAATAGGGGCTGGATTCGCAGCCCGCAAATTCCGCTGAACGTAAACATCCTATCTTGGTTTGAAAGTGCCACGATAGAGCTGCTCTCCCATTGGCTATCGCCATAGCATCTTCCAGGCATCCCATTGGCTAGGAGGGACATCAGTCTTTACCTGTTATGCTTTTCATATCCCTTTTTCACTCGAGCCTCACCGAATCACCCGCTAGTGCACATTGGTAAAGTACAACTTTTTCACGTGTTTTTCATTTCTTTTTTGCCAGTTTACTCATCTTTCTTCGCCATAGACCACAAGAATTTTTTTGTAGAATTAAATTGTGTGCGTGCGTCCATTTCGTACGTATGTTTTCTCTCGGCCGTTAAACTTTCCCCTCCTCTTCTGTCCCCCACACTCACCATTCTCGTCACCCAACACCAAAGGCAAATGAACATGATTTTTATGGGGGGTGGGGTTGGAACAGATTAGGCCAATTACATGTAAAAAGCGCTTCTACTTACGAAAAGGTCACGTTACGAAACGACGTCCGGAACGAATTAATTTTGTAAGTAGAGGTACCACTGTATAGGTGTGCATCGTTTGTGATATATTAATCATTTTGGTGCATGTTTAGTAAAAATCTGGGGGAAACTATCATTTCTGTGAAAACATGTATTCAGAAGCAGGAGTTATTTCCACATCAGCACATATTGCGCATACATACGGACATGATTTTCAGTCAGATGTTATTGAGGAAGCTGAAAATGAGAAGAGTCGTGTTTGGTTCCCATTGTCGCGGTTCTTAGTTGTTTCGCGTCGAATGGCGTCGGTCAGGGTTTAAAAATGATGCCATGATGCAAAAGCACGGGGGAAAAAGATGCAAAGCAACTATTTTTATATTATCGTTATCTGCTTACTTATGAGGCGCTGTTGAATGTGCGACATTTATTTTTATGGGCTTAGTGGCGTCGTGTGGCAAATCTTATTTTGAAATGATCGACGCTGAGGTTCCACGCCCAAACTCGTACGTACGTACGACCTCATCCGACAGTCTGTTGACTTTGGACCTCAAATGCAAGTTCAGCGGCACCCCGGATGAGTCACGTTACGCGTGATTGATGATTTGATTGATCGCCGGCGTCCGTCCGTCACGCGCTCTCTTTTCCCGTCCTGATGAACAAATTGGGAAGCGAAGGTTGTGCGTGCGTGCGTGTGAATATTTAGCAAGATGTCTTTCTTCTTTTAACTTTCCATACAGGAGCAGTGAGGCTTAGCATACGCATGAAGCACTTTATTGTTATTAATCTGGTGTGTCTGACAGGTTTTCTCACTTTCTCCCCAATTTCGCACCTTTTTCTTTTATGGTATTCATACTGCATGTAGTTAGTTATGTTCATTAATGTATTTTTTTTTTTTTTTTAGATTTTACTCTTCTCTCTTTCCCCCCTCCCAATTGATTCTTTAGAATTAAGTGCTTTTGTTTTAATTTTTTCGCGTGACTTGCTTTTTCACTGTACTTATGTATTTTATCTTTTTGTCACTTTTTTTTAAACTTGTTCGCAGTAATTTGGCTCTGTTTTTAATGTGAATTTTTCATAAATTTTTTTCAGTTTGCTTCTTGAATTTTTTTCCATTTTATTTACCACATTAGATTTTTTTTCATATTTCGACTTTAGTTTTTAAAACTGATCACTGTGGAATTTCATTGTATTTTTTTCCGAGTTGATTTATTTTATTAATTTTATTTTTACCTTTTTTTTTTCCTACTTGATACCGGAATCTCATTAAACTTCGATGTAATGTGTCGGCAGGCACCTTAACTTTGCGATTCGGGCAGCCGTCTCACAATTCCGAGGTTGGCGGTTTGAATCCGGTCTGCGGCCTTTCGGTTTCCTTCCGTGTCGCCAAAACACGCATGTCAGGGTTCATCCAAGACTAAATTGTCCTTATGTTGAAACGCGGCTGTGAATTTGTCGTCAGTAAGTGCCCTGCGATTGGCCGGCGACCAGTTCATGGCGTACCCCGCCTCTCGAATTTTAGTTATTAATTGGAATTACGCGTTCTTTATTACGTGATGTAATTTCGGTCCAATGTAGTTCTCAGTGGCCCAGTATGAACTCAAGCAAACGTTGCTTCATCAATGTGTTGACACAACCTACTGAAACCACCAGTTGAATGGGAATAACCTCTCATCAATAATAGAAAATCAATAAATAGCAAAACAAGCATCCTGACATGCACCGTGATTGTAAACTGTGCAGTGTGCCAAATGACATTGATTTTTTTTTTGTTTTGTTTTCTGTTTATCTGTATGAAAATACGGCGTCACTGAGCTGTTCGCAGAAAAACGAGAATGACATGAATGTTGGGGAAGTGCATACGAAACGAACAAAAAAAATGGTGACAAATTGTACGTTTGTGTCATGCTGTACCGTTGCATTGATTTCTCCTGTTTGATGTTGTGCATGCGGTGCTTTCCCGTTGTAGCAGAAGCTGACAAACGCACTTGTCCTCCGATTCAATAAAAAAAAAAAAAAAAAAAAAGGACGTCTGAGCGTGTATGGAGTGTGGTTCTGCTCTCTTTGCCGGCCGCGACGACGCTCAACACTCGCGACAAAATAAATCGATAAGTGGAGCCGGCTAGTAGGTGCTGGCGGGAATCAGCTGCCGATGTACTCACAAGCCGTGAGTCAGCGGTGCTAAAATGTCAACGCTTGTTACAATACGGCGCTCAATTCATGACTTCTTGGCCCAGAAAATACTTAGTACTAGTTAGTATCCCCAGAAAAGTGGGGATACAGTAGATATAGGCGGCACGGTGGGGCAACCGGCCTCGCAGGTCTGAGGATCCTGGTGCAAATCCCGAGCTTGCATGTTCTCCCCATGCCTGCGTGGGTTACTCCGGTTTCTTCCCACGTCCCAAAAACATGCAACATTACATTAATTGGACACTCTAAATTGCCCGTAGGTGTGATTGTGACTGTTGTCTGTCTCTATGTGCCCTGCGATTGGCTGGCAACCAATTCAGGGTGGACCCGCCTCCTCCCCATTGACAGTTTTTCTCCAGGCACTTCGGTTTCCTCCCACATCCCAAAAACATCCGTCCATCCATTTTCTTTTGCTGCTTATCCTCATCAGGGACATGGAGACAGACAACCGATCGCACTTCCAATCACACCTCGGAACAATTTAGAGTGAGGCCAACGCTTTACCAGCTGATCCACTGTGCTGCCTTCCAAAAACATGCAACATTAATTGAGCACTCCCCGCGATCCTTGTGAGGATAAGCGGAAAAGAAAATGGATGAATAAATTTCTGATATTTGCATTAAGAAGTTTTATAAGATAAAATGACTGGCTTAAATTTGCATTAGTACTTTAAAATGTTTCTATCCTTAAATTATTTGTTTTTGTTTATGTTCATATTCCTGATTTTCGCTCTTATTAGAAATTTGCAGATGCATATTTCTATCTTTAGAAAAAGAAATGTTTTATCCAAGGTAATTATTAAAATCATTATTACTAATCATCGTAAGTTAGGTCATATGTTGATAGTATGGATGTTATTGATATTGTATTTAAAAAGCACTGAAAAATGTTAGCGATTAAAAAAGAATATATACTCCGGGCTCTTTTTGTTTTATTTAAAATATTTTCGTCATTTTAGCTCTGGCGAAATGACACGTTTGCTCGGTGTGTCACTGCCACTTCCTGAACGCTGTGCAATTTAACCACGGCAGAAGAACTCCATCCCTTCCGGAACCATCTAACCTCGTGTCGGAATGCGGAGCGCAGGCAGGCCGGCAGCCAGAAGGGCAAAGTTCAAAACTAGTAGCTGAGAAACCGGCTCTTAAACGCGCCGCGGTGCGAAACCCTCCGGCAAAACTCTCCCTCCCCGAGGACCTCTCAGGATTACAACAACGCTGTGAGTATATCCCTCAAAAATCACGATATGTATTTCATATAAATGGCAAACCGGCAGCAGAAATGACGTAGTGTAAATGATGAGTCCTCTGCTGTTTTCATCACTTTCAAAGCATTTTGCGAAACTGGAGACTGCCTTCGATTTTTGTGTGTGGCACAATCAAATGTCGCCGGCCTAATTCGAAGGATTCCACCGAATATGAAAAATTCCGTTTGGTTGAGGACGTGTGACAGCTATTCAATTGTAATCTGATATTTGCGCTGCGTGATTTCATCTTCCGTTGCCTGCAGGAGAAGCTACTAGTGCAGTTTCTTGGCTGCCGCAAATTTTTAGAGCTGCATTCAAAACAAAACACACAAAAAATGTATTGTAACAATGCTCACCATTGATTGTCAATCACAAAACATTTGATTGGCTTATTTTAGGTTTATGTTTTTACGTTACTATTTTTTTCTCTTGACTTTGCAGGGATTGGATTTGAATGATACTTTATTTGATATATTTTGTTTTAATTTTATATGACATACAACTTTCATTTTTTGTTTTACTCATTTATTTTTTTACGCTCTTGTTTTTAATGCATTTAATTAGTTTCCAGTGATTCAGTTTGAATGTAAAAGTGTATGGATTTATTTAATTTATTGTCTTTATTTAAAAATTTTATTCATTTAGTTTGCTTATGACGTTTCTTTTATAAACTTGATTCATCATATTCCTTGTTTTATTTACTTAACATATAATTAAAGCTACGGCATCATGACAAAACAAGCGGCTAATGCTATACTTTTTTTTCATTTTATTTTATCATTTAAAACGAATCTGTTGTACTATTTTATAGAATAAAAGAATTAATAATAATAAATTAAAACATTTTAACGTTTTTTTTATGTCCCTTTTAAAATACAGGAAAATCAAAGTATATTAAAAAAAAAAGGAAATACTGTCCAAACATTTTTTGTTTAGGCGTATCCGCTTGGACGTGACTTTAATATTATTTCAGTGCAACTAGACTAGCGACTGATAACGGTCTTTATCTCTGCAAAAATACCAGGGGTTACCTCAGTTCAACAACCCTTGACCTTCTTAGGTCAGGACACTGAACGTTGATGTTGTCACAGTCCCAACAATGACACAAGATCTCAGCGCGCACTGTAAGGATTTAACTTTTTTTTTTTATTTTAATTTGAAATAAACAGAATCCACTGGCGAAGATTAAGTCGTCATGGCGACCGCACAGCCGACCAACGGCGCGAGGCAGAGGAGCCTCTTCGCCCGTACGGCGGATGAGATGCCCAATCTTGGTATGATGGGAATATATAGAAAAATATCAAAGCATTTTTTTTTTTCTGTTGATGTATTTTTTAAAAAATTTTTGGGTAGCGAATAAGCAAACGGGCTCCCCGACAGCTGTTCGTGATGACAGTGCAAAAATGGAGGACGTGGCGCAGTGGCACAAACATGCGCAGGTAAACTCAAATGTTACGTTTTCCCCCACACGTGTATCTGAAAATGGGAAATACATAATGTTTATCCTGCAGAGTGTGAAGATGAAGATCCTGCAGCAGGTCCAGGATCAGCTGAGTGACATTTTAGACAAGACGCTGACCGAGCCTGTCCACGTGCCAGTCCAGGGGAAGACCACCAAAACTCCATCATCCAGGTAATCATTTTTACGCATTTACTACAATGCATCTTTTTTTTTTTTTTTTTTTTTAATCTATCTATGCCAGTAGCATATACTGACATGTAGACAAATTCAGTGGCCTTCCACTAGGTGGTGACATTTCACAATTAGCCTGTTTTCATTCACGCAACAGAATCGTACCTTTGTGTTCAGCTCAACAGATTTCACAATGAGCAATTCATTTTGATTTCATCATTATTTCAAAAACAGTGACCCCAGACACTTCATGGGGTCTTTTCCCCCACCTATTAGACAGGGCTGCGGCCCGAGTAAATGAAACTCCTTCCCTCAGTTCAACAAAGTTGTTTTGCACCAAGATGCAGTCCGCGATGGCACCACAAAGCAAAATATTTATATTAGACATGGCTTTGGGTTTAGCACAAAAACAGTGACTAGGTGAGTGATGGAGGATAATCTGCTAATCGGTGTCTTAACGAATGAAGAACTGCAAATACTCTATGTGGTTGACCTTGTAGAGCACGGGTGCTCAATGCGTCGAGTCGATAGCGAAAAAAAAATAGCCAAAAAAAAAAAAAAGTCGTCAGCCAATGTTCCCTCTGAAGTGCGTGCATTCGGAATTGTGCGCCGCTGATGCACTCTTTGCAGATATTCTGCATTGCGCACAAAAAAAAAAATTGAAAATATAACATAGCTATTCAGTTTGTGGTATTTTGCAATGTGATTCAATGAGCGAGGGAGAAGAAGAAGCCGCTGGTTTCTTTTAGGCAGCACACGGAACTTTCTCTCGTGACCGCTGCTCCGCCACATTCTCTTTTTCCTAGTTTACCTTAACCCCCCCGCTCTTAAAGACGTACACTCATAATTACAAATGTTACAGTATTTACGGAGCCCATCAATGTGTTTTATAACGACAGCGTCCGCCACCGCTGCTTTAGTTAGCGACGCAGTCTGGGCTACGTAGAGCAAAGACGAGCGAGACACGCTGCTCATGTTGACTTTCGATATTAATGGAGAAAGTTAAAAAAGAAATGCTGTTGTTTTAAGATGCAATGACTGATCCAGGATGAAAGCATACATGTTTGGAATTTTGATTTTCACAGGATGGACGACGGCAAAGTGTTTATGGATCGAGTATCGCTGCTGGAGTAAGCATGATTTTGCCCATTTATTTTTACGTTGTTAATTTTAACGTCGAGGTGAACTTCAGACATCAAAGCCCAATTATTGAGCTGTTCGTCTAATATTAATTCAGCTTTTATTAATAAAGTGGTGCCTTGACTTATAAGTACCCCAAGTTTTGAATTTTCACAAGTTGTTGCTTTGTCATGTTTTTGCAAGTCAAAATTTGACTCCACCGGAGTGAAATGAACAAAAAAATTGAGTAATTAAGTTATTGTAAAACTGACTTACGGTATGTGGGATAGGAGAGCTGCGGTCGCCACGGTTTATTGAACATGAAAAATAGCCGAACATAAAAATTCAAAATGAATACGCTTACAAGAAGCTGCTGTCACCCACAGCTCACGCCCCGACGCTCTCACGCAGACTTACCGGCCAATTCGCTTCCAGCTCCCGATGGCACTCACTTGGCCACGCCCCTTAAAGGTGCACATCCCACACATAAATACAAAAATACATATTTATTAAACGTCGTAAAACCCTTTTTTTTTTTTTCCAAGTAAATTGAGCTACTGTATGAACTAAACTCATAAATCGACGGACCACTGTTTTCAAACAACTTAGCATTAGAAAAATACTTTAATTAAATACTATGTTTAAAAAAAAACGTTTAGTATTCGTTAATAGCAGGTGCAGAATTGGCTAAATGAAATAAACTTTTTCTTTAATTGAAATTTTTTCCTGCTGTGCCCCCCCTCGCTAGCGAGCTATTTGAGATCAGCCACATCAGGACCATCTACCACATGTTTGTCGCCGTGCTGCTCATCTTCTGCGTCAGCACGCTGGCTGTGGACTACATCGACCAGGGCAGGTATGCGACAAGCCAAAACACGGCCAAAGTGTTTAGCAATTCATCGGAGAACTGTCTGCCATTAGGATTCTGTTGGCGCCGCGAAGGTCCGCTCGCCCGCCGGCTTGTTCTATATACTCACCCCGATATTATTGATTGTGATGGGGGAAAATTGCT
Organism: Syngnathoides biaculeatus; assembly: GCF_019802595.1. Classification (NCBI taxonomy): domain Eukaryota; kingdom Metazoa; phylum Chordata; class Actinopteri; order Syngnathiformes; family Syngnathidae; genus Syngnathoides; species Syngnathoides biaculeatus. The sequence continues at coordinate 25,375,171 of NC_084649.1, forward strand.
GCGAAAGAAAAGATGGGAGGTGAGCTCAATGGATGACAAACACAACCTCTGGCCTGCTGCCACGAGTCGATATGTTGAAGCTCTTTTTGTATACAAGTAAGTTATGGAGAAAATTGAAAAAAAAATTACATAGAACAAAAATGTACTTTAGCTGTGCTTGTGCGCAAAGTGTCCAGTGTCTTATTTTAGCTCGTTTTAGCATAGCCAGACACGTCATATGAGTTCAATTTAGTTTTCTTTCAGTTTGAATTAATTCACATTTCTAAATTCTATTTAGTTTTGCTGATCTATCTTATATTAGCTTTTAGTCTGGTTTCTGCTATTTAGTCTCATTAAGTTAAGTTAAACAAGTTTACCTTAGTTTGTTTTGGTTTAGTTTAGCTTAGTTTAATTTTGGATTAGCTCAATTTCTCTTACCTATTCATTCCAGTGCTAGCTAACTAGCGATCTAGTTTAAGATTTAGTTTGTCTTTATTTAACTTGGTTCTTATTTTCCATTATTTTGTCATATTTTGGTTGAGTTCGTCTTGTCTTGCTTACCTGTGTAGATTGTAGCTAGCTAGCTAGCTAGCAAGCAATGTAGGTATTTAGCTTCTGGTGAGTTTATCCTTTTCTCTCTCTCTCTCTCATTCTTAAGTTTGCCTAAGGTTGTTTTATGGAGTCTAGAATATTTCGGTCTATCTTATCTTAGTTTGATTCAGTTTGTCATCTTTTTGTGTCTTGCTTAGTTTTGGTTTATCTTAGCTTAGTTGAATTTTGGATGAGCTCAGCTAGTCTTGCCTTTTCATTCCGGTGCTAGCTAACTAGCGATCTAGTTTAAGATTTAGCTCGTCTTTATTTAACTTGGCTTCTTCTTTTCTATTATTTTGTCATGTTTTGGTTTAGTTCGGCTTATCTTGCTTATCTGTGTAGATTGTAGCTAGCTAGCTAGCAAGCAATGTAGGTATTTAGCTTCTGGTGAGTTTATCCTTTTCTCTCTCTCTCTTTCTCTCTCTCACTCTCTCATTCTTAAGTTTGCCTAAGGTTGTTTTATGGAGTCTCGAATCTTCCGGTCTATCTTATCTTAGTTTGATTCAGTTTGTCATCTTTTTGTGTCTTACTTCGTGTCACCGGATTGCTTTTTTGTTGTTGTTGTTTTTGGTTTACAAATGGCAGGTTGGTCCTGGACTTCGATCTGCTCTTCTACGCCTTCGGTAAGCCGGGAACGGTCGCCTGGGTGTGGGCGCTGATGTTCGCCTACGCCCTGCTCGTTCCCTACTACGCGCTGCTCTTTTGGGGCTCTTTGTATCACCGCTACAGCTCCAAGCTGGGGCTGTCTCTGGCCACGGCTCTGGTCCTGGCCACCCTCCAGACCTCCGTTCTGGGACTGTTGCCCATCTACGCGGTGGTGCGGCACCAGCTGCCCCCGGCGTCCCGATTCATCGTCATACTAGAGCAGGTCAGTTCGCATGTATTGGCTTGCCAAGCGTGATTAAGAGATAAGTGTTGTCGGGCATTTTATGACGCTGTTTATGAGCAAACTGCATTGTTGGCAAGTCAGCCTGACATTAGAGCGCATTCAAAATGGTCAGATAATGTTGCCAATGTATCCTATCAACTCATTTATGTTTTTACGCCACTTGCTGCAATTGCCTTCAGATCATTAAGAGGCCCGATGGTTTTATAAGACATTACGGCCTAGTCCAGGTCTACAATCTTGATCCTGATATTTTAGTCTCGCCCACAGTTGTATAGAGCTCGCTCACGTGACGTCACCATTTTCACGGCGCCATATTGCCGGTCAAAAAGAGCTGCTGGACGGTGTGGGGGACATTGAAGCGGAGCAGAATATTCACAATACCCCGAGACTTGTTGTGCTGTTGGTTATTACAACAGGCGAGACAGATATTCAAAGAGGTCATTCTGTAGAACACCAGCTGAAAAGATTCCCAAGAAGTATTTATAATGCCGAGTTGGCTCATTTGAGAACAATGCGTTCACGCCTAAAAATCAACAGGGAGTAGTCTCCAACGCACACATAAGCGTGTTGTGGCCACACGTTAAACTTTGGTAAACCTCTCCTTGACAGACTTTTTTTTTTTTTTTTTTTAAATATGCATTGTTCTCATATGAGTCCAATGCGTATTTTAAAATAGAAAATTTTCCGTCGGTCACACAGAGGTTTACGTAGGTTAACGTGTGGCCGCAACACGCTTCTGTGTACGAGGAGCCGACTTAATGTCTCCCCCTTCCCCAATCGTAGTTAATGAATGCAAGTTTGTGTAAAACCAGGGGTCATTTATTGAAATATTGGTATTTGTACTGAAAAAATCTGAATGGCTCCATCACTATGTGGGATTTAATCTGGATTGAGAACAGATCCAGCAACGAAGTATTTGTATGCGTCCAGATTTTTCTACGCTCTTCCGTGTAAATCTCGACGAATTCCTCACCAGGTACTTGTGTCGATCCAGTTGTCCAAGACAAGCGGAAGCAGGTCAACAGTCCACTTTCTTATCGGCAAAAACATCGACTTCGGCATTAAATTTGGGTCTCTCATTTTTCCATGTACCTTCGTTTATTATCACCTCCTAAATGTTTAACGGTATCTGACTCGTCGTGCTATGAGACGTATTTTCGTGCCGTCTCCAACCGACACTCAGCATTGAAGAATGCTTTGCTAGACCGTCAATATGGCCAATCGTGTGACTTCGGTGACGTAGGTGCACGAGCTCTCTGAGATTGGAAACTAAGAACTTGATTCCCAAACGACTTTGCCATTCTTTGCAATCGCTGTACTGTACACGTATTGCACACAGATGTGAGCCACGTGGCCACCAGCCACTTATCTTATGTCATTTACAACTTTTTTTCCTTGGATGCTTTAGGTGCACTTTGACTGATATGATATGTCCATTGTCCTGATTAAGAACAGAAGATGTTTGTATGTGAGAAAATACACACATTTAGCAGAGGATCAAATCATCATTGCTCCCACCGGATCCTTTTTTCTTTCCCCCGTCCAGATTCGATTTCTGATGAAGAGCTACTCGTTCATGCGGGAATCTGCCCCAGTGATTATGAAGAATGCACCAAAACAAGGTACTGACTGAAACGATCGTGCAAATCCAAATAACCGCGCTGTAGTTAATAATCCCGTGGAAGGCTCAAAATCGCAAACACGCCGATAGTGCTACGTACGCTTCAAATCCTTAATGTAACCCGGAGTTCAAACCGTCGTCCTGTTTTGCTTATTTTTTTTTTTTTATCCGTCATGTTTAATGCTAACTTTACAACAGGATATAGAAATTTCTGAACAACGGGATCGATGCGTTAAATCATTTTACCAAGACTAACAAATTTACATTTCTTAAACGCTTAATTTCTGTAATATTAGAAAAAGGCCACCAGGGGACAGTATTGCTCTCAAAATTCCCTTCCCATGATGTTTGTGTCTTAAAATAGTGAGTACTTTTACTTTATTTTAGCTTTATTGTTATTAAAATGAAATATATAAATATATATAAATTAATTATCAATATTGTTGTTCATATTATTTATTATTACATTGGTTGACAAAAATACTTGTGCAGTTCATAAATGTGTTATGATTTCGACCATTCCAATGAATGCACATGACACGATTTCCTATGGGAGAAAATATTCAAAGACACCATAAAAACATCATACATGTAGGTTTATACGTAACAGCTATAATCAATATTACTATATGAAGTTAATTTCAATTTTTTTTTAAAAAGCCATTGTATGTCTTTTAACATATCCAGAAACCGCAGCAGCAGCAAATTGTTTCACAAAAGATATTAATTTCTTCCATCCACCCATTTTGTTAGCCGCTTATCCTCACGAGGGTCGCAGGGAGTGCTGGGGCCTAACCCAGCTTTTAGCGGGCAGGAGGTAAGGTACACCCTGGACTGGTCGCCAGCCAATCGCAGGGCACACCGAGACAAACAGCCGCACTCACAATCACACCTTGGGGCAATTTAGTGTCCAATTAATGTTGCATATTTTTGGGATGTGGGAGGAAACCGGAGTGCCGACCCGGAGAAAACCTACGCAGGCACAGGGGGAACATGCAAAGTCCACACAGGCGGGGCTGGGATTGAACCCGGGACCTTAGAACTGTGAGGCCAACGCTTTACCAGCTGATCCACCGTGCCGGCTGGCTAATTTGAATAAGTGGTAATTTGGTGATAAAAACAACAAAAAACATCCCCATTGTGGTACCCTCAATCTTAAGTATTCACCATTGCCTGGAAGATGTTTTGGCCGTCGATGATTGGATCCGCTCCTTTTCAGGGGAGAAGGTCCGCTTCCCGACATGTTCCAGTTACCTCTACTTCCTTTTCTGTCCTACGCTCATCTACAGGGAGTCGTACCCCAGGTAAGATGGCCGCCGTCTGCTCTCACACGTACCCGATATTTACAAATCTCAAGTCAGAAGTTGCAGGAAAAAAAACATTTTTGGGAGGAAGAAACAGAGGTCCAGCGCATCCGGCGATTTTCGTTATTGCCCGTTGGTAATTGGGCTTGCCCCCCCCCCCCCCAAGGCCCATTACCTTTTGAGACTAAAGACTAAAACTGGACTGAAATCCTAAAGTGGATGTCAAAGTGTTTGGGATGCGGTTGATGACGAGCTATAAAATAATTAGTCCATTTTGTTCCAGGAACACGCACGTAAGATGGAAGTACGTCGGCGTCACCGTAACCATGGTGAGCTGCGCTCATTACCCGGCGTGCCCCCCCCCCCCCCCCCTTCTGGGCTTGAAGTCCTAATTGGCGCCGTACTTCATTTGCAGATCTTGGGCTGCCTGTTTTATGGCTACTTCGTCCTGGTGCGCCTCTGCGTGCCCGTTTTCACGGCGGCGAGCGAGCAGCCGTTCAGCAAACGAGCCATGGTCCTCGCTGTCTTCCACTCCATACTACCGGGTACTTCATTCTTCTTATCAGTACTCTAAACGCACAAAAAACTTCCACACGGCTCCAAGAGCGAAGCAGTCACAACACCCCGATTATCTCTTATCAAAGTGAGTCAGTCAATGTTTAACTGCGCTCTTGTGCAAGAACGTCAACAGGTCAGCAAGACACCGAAAGGCTGATTACGTCTTTTACGTTTTCGTTACCGTAAGTCCCGGCCCGGTTACAAGCCTCACCGAGTACATTTGTAAAGGAAATACCATTTGGTACACACGTACCCCGCAGCTGTGTAAAAGCCGCAAGTGCCCACATTGAAACACGAGATATTTACAAAGAAAGACGGTACACAGAAAAAGTTGAATGCTAATGCTAGCGCTGCGCTAACGCTAGCACCGCACTAAAGCTAGCGCTAACGCTAACAGAGCCGGTTAAAATAAAACTTACAGGAAAATATCACTGAGACACGCCAGTAACACAGCAGCAACACGCTGGCACGGCGCTAACAGGGTAACTAAAAGTAACTTTGAGTAACTAACTAACTAAAAGTCACTTCCGCGGCACATATATTCCACCGGTCTCACTCTTACCTTTTCCGCTCGAGCGCCCCCTTGCGGTCGTTAGAAAAAAGGCACAAATTAGCCGCATCGCCGCATGAACCGCAGGGTTGAAAGCGTGCGGAAAAAAGTCGCGGCTTGTAGGCCGGAAATTACGGTAGTTCAAAATACCTCATCATACGCGAACATTAGGACAGACTCAGTCGGGGGGCATCACGGGGAACTAACTGGTGGTTAACACTTCTGTCTCACAGTCCAGAAGTTCTGGGTTTGAATCTCCTTATGACGTTTGTATGGTCTCCTCATGTTTGCGTAGTTTTTTTTTTTTTTTTTTTTTACTCCAAGTTCCTTTCACATTACAAAAATACACGTGTACGTGTACTAAAATATGTGTTCGGTTTGACGAAGACTCAAAATTGTCCATCAGCGTGAATGGTTGGTTTAAGTATGACAGGATTTTTGGATAAAAACACAAAACACAGAAAAGAATTTTACCGGACGGAAATTTTAAAAAATGTTGAGGCTCACTTTTCCAAGATCAAAGTAATATTTTTAAGTTGTTGTTTAATTGAGGAATTTGTTATTAGTTCATTTTCCACAAGTGCAACGTTATGTTTATTGGCTTATTGGCGGACAAGACAACATATCTAGCTTTTTTTTTGCCTTTAAAACAATTTTTTTGAGGGGGGGGAAAGTGGATGTTTTGGAGGAGATTAACAACATTTTTTAATGAGTGTATTTTTGTCATCCTGTTTTTGAGCATGTTGGAAAAGTCTGGCCCGCGTGCGTACGTCGCTTTAGTCTATTATTTTGCGCCCTCGGGTGGGAGGTGGGCTCAAGAGGCAAAAAGCTTCACCGACTTCCTGTTTTTTTGCGTGACGGTGCTGCGAAACGTCTTTTCAGGTATCATGCTGCTGCTGTTGTGCTTCTTCGCCTTCCTGCACTGCTGGCTCAACCTCTTCGGGGAGCTGCTCCGCTTTGCCGACAGAATGTTCTACAAGGTGAGCGACGTCCTCGCAGAGCACAGACAAAAAAAAAAAAAAAAGATCTGATAAAAGTAAGCAGTGCGTCCAATGACCTTGTATAGCGCTCGAACACCGACGTCATAAAATCACGTGACTGTCCATATTGACGATCTAGCGGCACGAAAATATTATTTTTATATGATTTTAGCACGACGCCCAGAGTCTTGTCCGATGCTGTTAAACATTTAGAAGGTGATAATAAACGAAGGTACGTGGAAAAAATGAGATAAATTCGGCATAGAGGGCCCGCATTTAATGCCGAAGTCGATGTTTTTGCCGAGAAGAAATCGGACTGTTCACCTGCTTCCGCTTGTCTTGGACAACTGGATCGACACGTGGATCTGGTGAGGAAGTCGTCGAGATTTACATGGAAAAGTTTGAAAGCGTAGAAAAGTCTGGACGCGTACAAATAATTCGTTACTGGATCTGTTCTCAATCAAGAATAAAGACAAAATAGTGATGGAGCCACTCAGATTTTTTCAATACAAATACCAATTGTTAAATAAATGACACTTGGTTTTACACAAACTCGCATTCATTAAGCTATGATTGGAAAAAAAAAAGACGACGGGTTGACGGCTTGTGAACGCTGAAGCGTGTTGCAGCCACACATTAAACTTCGGTAAACCCCTCCGTGACAGACTTTTTTTGTTTCTAAATACGCATTGTTCTCAAATGAGTCCAATGCGTATTAAAAAAAAGAAAATTAACCGCTGGGAAAGGCTTCACCCCTCGTGCACGGAAGCGTGTTGCGGCCACACGTTAACCTACGTAAACCTCTCTGCGACAGACTGTTTATCTTCATTTTGTAATTGCGCATTGGACTCATTTGAGAACAATGCATATTTTTTTTTCAAAAAATGTCTGTCATGAAGAGGTTTACTGAAGTTTAACATGTGGCCGCAACACGCTTCCGTGTACGTTGGAGACGACCCCTTGTCATTTTTTTTTGTTTGTTTTTGTTCTCACCATTGTTCTCAAATGAGCCAACTTGGCATTATAAATACTTGTTGGGAATTTGAGATTGAGACGAATAATTTCTCCCTGAAACGAAGCGATCGCTACACAGGCGTGTGTGTATTTTGGTCGGGCACCGTCCATCATGTTTAATTGCCGAAATCCATCGATCTTTTCAGCTGCTATTCCATAGAATGACCTCTTTGACTATCTGTCTCATCTGTTGTAACAGTCAACACCACAAAACGTCTCGGTATTGTGTACATTCTGTTCCGCACACTGTCGAGCAGCTCTTTTCGACCGGCAATATGGCGCCGTCACGTGCACGAGCTCGAGAGATCAATGCGTCCTTTGGCTACGTTCCAAAAACCTTGCGTGTTTTTCTATTTTTAGATCCACTCGATTTTGAATTGTGATTGGTATGAGAGCGAGAATTCTATTGATCATAATTGCTTTCTTAGCGTTGAATGTTTTGTTTCGGTTCTTAAGAGCGCCTTTGATTTGGACGCTTTTGGAACGCACGGTTGCGTGTGAAAGCAAGAACACAAGTCATTTTATTCACAATCTTTGATAAGTCTTGTTAACATTCTCGAGAATATTGTCGGTTTTGTAACCCTTGATGTGGTTACGTGTGAGACAAAATAACATATTATTATTACGTAACAATATTGGTTTTAATTTCTCAAGGATGAGTCATGTGAGGTGACAAAATGACGTTTGCCATCCAATAGTTGATGCGTTTGCGCCACGCCACGTTTGTGTGAAAACTGGAAGCGTATCGATTACGATCGGGAAGACAGCCGAGGCGAAAATAAACGCACGTCACTTGCCAATTGTTTACTTTGCTTTGTGTCGTCGAAAATGGTATTGATTTTGCCCGCTTCTGCGTGTCAAAATTGGCATCGAGTTTGAATGATGATGTCAAGGTCGAGTGAGTTTGTCCACTCGGGTTGTGTAGCGGCCATGTTGGCGTTTGTCAAGTGTGAGAGCCCAAATTATTATTATCATGTTTTGCCCGTTTTTTTTGGGGGGTGGCAGGACTGGTGGAACTCGACCTCTTTTGCCAACTACTACCGCACGTGGAACGTGGTGGTCCACGACTGGCTCTATTACTACGGCTACAGGGACTTCCTCTGGGTAAGGCCAAATACTGGACAGCATTTTTTTTGTGTGTGTGAGGGGGGGGGGGTGCACAGGCAAAAATCTCATTTTACAAAATACATGTATGTTTTTGGGGGAATGGCGGAGGGAAAAATGTAGATTTTGTGAAATGTACAGCCTATCTTTTGAGAGAAAAAATGTTTAGCAGTTAGGAGTTTTTAGGTTTTATTTATTTATTTATTTTTAGCAAAACATACTTGCAAAATTAAAGCTGTAATTTTTTTTCTAGATAAAAATAGCAAATTTTCCAAGTTAAAATTCCATTACTGAACCTTAAATTGTGTTTTTTTATGCAAAATGTCGTGTTTTTTTCAGATTAAAAATTTAATTTTATTAAATTAAAGTTGTGTTTTGGGGGGTAAAAGTATTTTGGGGAGAAAGAATATGAATCTTGATAATTGGGTTTTTTGAGAGAAAAAAAACATATATTCCAAGATTAAAGATTGAAAATGTAAACTAATTTACAGTTGAAGATTTTAAAGCATATGAAATTAATATTTTTTTTTCTTCTGTAAAAATTGCACTTTCATGAAATTAAATTTGTGTTTTGAGGAAAAAAAACGAGATTTTAGTACGAGTTTTAAAATTATATATGAGAGAAAATGGTGTGATCTTAGCAGATGAAAATAATTACATCAAGCGATAGATGAACACTGTCTATAAGTATAAAAATGAGTTAAACCACTGATCACTGAAAATACTCCATTTTGCTTCTAGAAATAATAACCAAATCCATACAGAATATTATATACATGATATAATTTTTCTCAGTATTTGTTATTTCTTGCGTTTGATCCCCGCAGCTGTCCAAAAGGAAATTCCGCACCGGCGCCATGTTGTCGGTCTTCATCGTGTCGGCCGTGGTGCACGAGTACGCTTTGGCCATGGGCTTGGGATTCTTCTACCCTGTCATGTTTTTCCTCTTTTCCATCTTCGGAGGTGACCAAGAATTGCGCATATACAACATATATATATATATATAATTTTTTTTTTTTAAACTACATGACATTGAAATATCTATCAAGTACATCTACTGACATACTGTTAAGTGTGTGAATCATTTTTTTCTCCTTTCAGTTGTCTTTAACTTCACCCTGAACGACAAACGTCAGAGTCCCGTCTTCAACATCATCATGTGGGCGTGTCTCTTCCTGGGTCAGGGCGTGCAGGTGTGCCTCTACTGCCAGGAGTGGTACGCGCAAATACGATGTCCTCGCACCGGGGTAATCCAACACACACCCTGCACTACACACGACATCCTGCGGGTGGCGCAACGGTGAAGTCTGCAACTTGCACACTTACGGCATATCACTCAGAATTCCTTCTCCTATCTTTGCCGCTTATCCTCACGAGGGTCGCGGGGAGTGCTGGAGCCTATCGCAGCTGTCAACGGGCAGGAGTACAGGCGGGGCACACCCTGAAATGGTCGCCAGCCAATCGCAGGGCACATGGAGACAAGCAACCCCACTCACAATCACACCAACGGGGCAATTTAGAGTGTCCGATTAATGTTGCCTGTTTTTGGGATGCGGGAGGAAACCGGATGTGCCCGGAGAACACGCAAACTCCACGCAGGGAGGGCTGGGATTGAACCCGGGTCCTCAGACCTATGACCGACCGTGCTGCCCCCACTCGGAATCAGTTTGATTTAAAAAAAAAAAAAAAAAAGGGTTAGGGTTATATATACATATATGTATATGGGTACGGTGTGGCAACTGTTCAGAGCGTTGGCCTCACAATTCTGAGGACAGGGGTTCAATCCCCGACCCCGACTGTGTGGACTTTGCATGTTGTCCCTGTGCCTGCGTGGGTTGTTTCTGGGTGGGCACTCCAGTTTCCTAAAGGTGAGCACAGATTGAGGATGTTCCCCACCTCCAGCCCGATGGCAGCTGGGATAGGCCCCAGCACTACTGCTACCCTTGTAGGGATAAGTGACTCGGACGTGTTGACTCCTCCCCGTTTGTGGACGATTATCGAGCATCGTTACAATCGATACTGCGCTAGAATGGGAGCTTCTATGGTCAGATGAATCTTTGGAGACATGACAATGACGCGTTTGATGAAGTGGAGGATTTACTCGACAGATGGCGTACTTAAAGTCCTCTGCGACCGATTGTAGGGCGGCCCCTCGCCGGGGCGTCCCTTCGGATTAGAACGGAACGTGCTAATAACAAAAACAAAATCTGGGTTATGTGCGTACGTACGAAGTTCCTCGAAAGAGCCTTTTCTCTCCCCTCCCTTGTACAGAATAGTTTTTGGGAGCTGGTGACGCCTCGATCGTGGTCGTGCAGCCACCGACAATGACCGGCGGGAGGACGGAAAGTCACGAGGGTCAAGAAAGGTCAAGGAGGAGTCAAACGTCAAGGAGGTCAACGCGACTGTGAAAAATGGCTCCAATGCGGCGGGTGGGCCCTTTTGTAAAAAAAAAAAAAAAAAAATTGGATCCAAAAATTGATAAGAGAAAAGAGAGAGACAACACTTTCCGTGTTTTTTTTAAAGTTCTATTTTACTAAGAGAAAATAAGGCATTATAGTTTTTGTGGAAAAAAAAAAATCATAAAAATTAATTAATTATGCGACACTGATGTTGCTATTTTATGAAAAGACAGTTTTATGAAATCTATGTTGTATTTTGCAAGAAAAAAGTTCCAATTTTGAAATTAAAGTTTCAATATTGATCAGAACCTGAGATGTTACAAAATTTGTTTTTCTACAGAAAATAAATTACAATCGTGCAAGACAGAAGTTGGCGTAAAGATTGGAGTACATTTCACAAAGTTCCAATCTTGACAAAAAGATGTGATTTTACAAAATTAGGTTTTTTTTTTTCAAACTCTCAAAACGTATTTTCATCTTCTTACAAGCTCATAATCGGATTTTAGAGAAAGTAAGTCATTAGCTCAAGTTTTGAGTAGATTTTTATTTTTATTATTTGCTTTAATGTGGTGAAGCAATTTTACAAGATGTCAGGCATCATCTTCAGAGGTTTTATGTTTTTTTTTTTTTTGTTTTGTTTTGTTTTTTAACCAAAGTCCAAACCTTATAAGTAACATTTTATTGGAAACAAAAACACAAAAAATGTTGAGGAAGTTGTATTACACGATTAAAGTTGTAATTTAACATTTCTTTTCCCCCCCTTAATTTTACAAGCTTTGTCATTTTAAAAAAATTAAATGGAGTGTTACCTAATATTAATCATAATTTCTAAAGATTAAAATTGTCATTTTGAAAGAAAAGTAATCACACTTTGGCCAGATAAAAATATTCAATAGAACAGTTCTATAGCAATTCTGGTAATCACCAGGTGAAATTCAAAATTTGAGGGTGGTGGGGGAAATCGCATTTTCACAAGTAATTTCAAAATTCACAACTGTCCTGCATCTACCCGAATCCTCCAAGGGCCACATTTAGGGGAAACAAAAGAATAAAGAAAATGGAACAAATGTTTATGATATTGGGTTAAACATTAGACTGGCCCACCCTTGAGCAATCCACATTGTACGTGTTGCAGCATTGAAAACGACGCGTGTTTCCTTGTGTGTCATGTTTACCAAGGCCAAATGTCAACGCTGACCCCACACATAACTACTCACGGGCAGGAAAAGTACACAGAAAAGTACCGCAAAGCATGTCGTGAGAATAAAACATGACTGTCGGGTTGTTGTTTTTTTTTTTCTTTACTACATTTAGATTGATTAATTTCATACAGCCACAGTGTTTGTGTGTGTTGATTCCGGCACTGCTTGAGGTCGAAAAAGGTGGAATCGACCTTTTTACCGTCCGTCCCAAAGTGTTGATTATCCAGGAAGTGGCGGATTAGCATAGCTGCGCTGTTTGCATTAGTGATGTAATGCCGCGTACACCGATATACACTCTTAATTCCACGTGCCCTGTAAAACAGCCTCTTTCACTGCGTTCCACAATTTTCAACCACACTGGACGATATTAGCCATAAATTGCCACTATGTACAAGGGATGATTAATGCCAGACCAGTAACGTATTGTCACTGATGGTGTAGTGGTACACACACACCTGACTTTGGTACGGGCAGCGTGGGATCGATTCCCGCTCAGTGATGGTGCCGATATCTGCCCTGCGACTGACTGGTGACCAGTTCAGGGTGTAGTCTGCGTCCCACCCAATGTGAGCGTGACACTTGAGGATTAGTGACTTGGAAAATGAACAGTTCTATTTTAAAAAAAAAAAAAAAAAAAAAAAATTCAAGAACAAAATCTCAATAGTTTGAAAAAGTAGATCTTAGGAAGGAGAAGTCACATGACAGGATTACACCTTTTTTGGGGAAAAAAAAGTTGTAATTTTACAGACAAAATCTTTTTTTTTTGTCTTATGAGATGAAAGATGTAAAAGGTATATTAGATTTTTTTTAAATACAATGAAAAAAGGACTAATACAGGAAAATATTTGTATTTTTTTTTTCCCAAGAGAAAATTTCAAATTTACAATTAAATTGTGAATGCCAAGAAGCTGTTAAAGAAAGAGAATATTACAAGTATCAAATTCAAGGGAAATTCTTCATACTGAATCATGAAAAAAAGGAATGAAAATTCAAAGAAAAAAAACCTTTCACTTCAAGTTTCTATTTGACTCAAGTTGTTACAGCTCAGGAGTATTTTTTCCTTTTTTTTTTTTTTTTAGAAAACATATTGGGAAAAGTGGATCAAGCATGCTTATTTTTATTCTTTTAATAACTAACGAGGTAGGAAACAAAAAAAGTCAATGGCACTCCGTAATCTCAAATACATTTTTTTTTTAAAGCGGTTCCTAGTAATGACATTCTTGGGAATTATCTAACAATTGTGCTTCACTGGATTCCGGTAAGAGTGGATTTTTTTTTTTTTCTCCCCAAGGCAAAAGCAACATTGAGGATGTTATTGAAGTGGTTCGTCTTCCTCATAACTCGTGATTCAAATCAAGCTTCCGAATGCGAGGAGCGCAAAGAACGAGACCATTTCGACGAGGATTCATTGATCGTTTGTTGCCGTACAAAGCAAAAAAAAAAAAAAAGCGACGCCTCCGCAAGCTGCTTCCGAGTTCACAGTTCGGCCGTTGAGCCCACACGCTGAATCCTGCTCGGTATCAAAACGATTAAGCTTTGATTTGGGTTGAGCTTTGGAAGATGTCTGTGCCCCCCCCCCCCATCCAATCCAATGTTTTCCACGCAGCATCATCCCACAGCGCTCTGGCAGAAACGCAACGCGTCTGCCGCCAGGCTGCTTTGAAACCACAAAAATGCTTCAGGGAGGACAAGAAAGCCGCACAAGGACGTCACGTGTTGTCCGGGCCACAACAACGACGACGACAAACCCACACAAAGGAGACGGCACGGCGCGTGACAAATTCACACCGCTTTATTTTATTTTACTGTATTGTCAAAGCACCATGAGACGTTTAAAAATACATTCAGGGGCGGGACTAAAACACCACCAATGGGGAAGGAAGCGATGTACACACGATTTACATTTGGAGGAGGAGGAGAAAATAAGGCAGAATCTTACATGAATAAAGAAAAAAGATGGGAAATTTACAAGTGACAAGAAAGTAGATTACCGCAAAACGTTTGCTCAAAAAAAAAGGAAGTTAACATCTATTTTTGAAGAAAGAATATTCAATTTTAAACGATTAAAGGTGCAATTTTGGGAGACGAGTGTCGAAAGTCAACATTTTGTAGTATTACTTTGATTTTTTTATTTATATTTATACAGATTAAAAATGAATTAATTAATTATCAAAGAAAAAGGTCTGAGCTGTAATTTTTGGAGGATAAATTAAAACAAAAATAATAATTTCAAGATTAATTTATTAGGAGACAAAAATGTTAATTTTACATGAGATTTTGATTGCATTTTTTTAAAAGAAAAAAAGACCAGTTTTATATGATTAATCAATGTTTTTCTAGATAAAGGAAAGGTGTACCAAAATATTAATATCACAATTTGTGGAGGAAAAAAAACTGCAGTTTGTGTTTTTTTTCTAGAAGAAAAATTGACTTCACAAAATTATTATTATTTTTAAACAAAGTATCAGTATTTTTCAAGAATAAAGTGGAATTTTTGGAGAGGAGCAAAGTTATGATTTATGAGAGGTTGTATTTCATCACGCAAAAATCTAAATCAATTGTATTTTTGAACGGGGAAAAATAAATACGTCATATTTTTTCTTGAGAGAAAATTTATTCATTCATTGTATATTTTTTGGAATTGTTTAAAATGTTCATTGAAGTCAATTTTTTAAATAATTTGCAATCTTAGTAGAAGAGTAGTTTTGCAGTTTTAGAAAGTCTGTATTTTGCGAAATTAGATTTTTTTTTTTTTTTTTTTTGGAAAACCCATCAAAATTTTGAGACAATTCTTAACATTTTAAGATCAAAGTTCAATGAGAGATCATAAAAGCCTGAGGACGCGCGAGACACGAGAATTTCTGGAAAATTTTGGAGCGCCGGCTCAGCATCGGACGCCAATGAGACGTGAGAGCAAAAAGTGACTAACGGCACAACGATTTATTATTAATCAAAAGCATCACGGGAGAGGCGTTCAGGGACGGCGGGAAAATACACAAACGCGTTAAAGGCGCGTTCTTCTTAAAATGGGCTCATGGCCGTCGTCCTGTGCGTGCTGGAGCGACTGCGCCAATGTAGGGGTGGTTGGGGGGGGGAGGGGGGGTTCTGTTCCAGCGGGCTGGGAAAAATCAGCTTTAAGTGGTTGATCTGGAGCAAAGTGGCTCAGAATTCTGTGATTCCTCCCCGCCCCCCTCCAATGTTCGTGGGCCACATTTATAATCAGGCTTTAGGAGAGGACACCAAAAATACACAACACAAGCAGAGAGGACCCCCCCCCCTCCCCCAACCCCCAATGGAGGCTGGCTTTCCTTTTCACGCTTTGTGTTTTCAAGTGTGACAGAGAAAAAAAAAAAGTTCAGTGCAAGACAACACAACAGCTTCTCTGTTGCTTCTGCAAGCAAGCAAGCAAGCGCGCGGGAATTGCCCACTGCCCCTCGCAGCACCGTTCGCCCGCCTCTGTCACTTCGGCAAAGTAAAGCAAATTCACCCGCAAATGTATAAGAAAAAAAAAATTATATCACACAAATATACACTAACAAATGTACTTCCTCAAATAGTGGCCTTGTATACACACGTCCTATACACATCTTGTCTGCAAGTTAAAAAAAAAAAAAAAAGGGGTGCATAATAGTCAATATGTAATATAATGTAATACTGTATGATTTGTTTAAAGATGTGTTAATATTGAGAATAAATTCATATGTCTTCAAGACAAAGGCGGGGATTCAAATTGAATTTCTTTTACAGAAAATAGACAATTTCTTTTGTGCAGGAAATGAATAATTATTTGAATAATCAATCTGTTGATATATCAGATTTAAAAAAAAAAAAAAAAAAAAATCCCATTGTTCAAAAACCGAACGTTATTGTTACTGGTTTGCGCCACATCACAAAAATGGGGAAAAACTCGATCAGTGTGTTCCAAAGAAAAAGCAGATGTTTGCAAAGGTTTTGATCCATCCATTTTCTAAGCCGCTTATCCTCACAAGGGTTGCAGGAGTGCTGGAGCCTATCCCAGCTGTCGTCGGACAGGAGGCGGGGTACACCCTTGACTGGTCGCCAGTCGATCACAGGGCACATGGAGAAACAGTCGCACTCACAATCACACCTAGGGGCAATTTAGAGTGTCCAGTTAATGTTGCATGTTTTTTGGGATGTGGGGGGAAACCGGAGTGCCCACCCGGAGAAAAGCCACGCAGGCACGGGGAGAACATGCTAACTCCACACAGGCGGGGCTGGAATTTGAACCCCGGTCCTCAGAACTGTGAGGCAGATGCTCTACAACTGCTCCACCGTCCTGCTGGAAAGGTTTAATTTGAATCAAATTCAAATATCGATGCTAAGACGCCGACAGGCTGAAGACAATTTGAAATATAATGTCGCTTAACAATGAACCTATTTTAAATATACTGTAGCTGTCAATTAATAGATTAGTTGTCGATGAATCGATTAATAGTTGTATTCTTAAAACTTTGAGAAAAAAGTCCCTTGTGGGAGGGGAAAAAGATATGAAAATAATTATTGAGGAGAGAATGGGGGCCTAATATGAGACTCGAGTAGTATGCTTTCAGTCATAATTTTGCATTTCAGGTTAAAAAAAAAAAAAAAAAAAAGTCAGATTATCGTATCGTATTATAGTCCGAACATTAATAGTCACTGATAGTGTAGTGGTACACACTTTAGGGCAACGTGGGATCGACGCCCGCTCGTCGATTTCCATGCGACTGATTAGCGAGTAGTCCGCCTTTAGGCCCCAGTTAGCCGGGTTAGGCTCCGGCGCTGCCGCGACCCCTGTGAGGATATGAGTCTTGGAAAATGGATGGAGAAAAGATTGCTCTTCAAAAAGAAACTAAACTAGTACAAATCTAAAATAGATGAAGAACACTCGCTTGCTGTGAGGTGGAAAAAACGACCGGCCCCATTTGTCCGAACTCCTATCGAGCAAACATCTGCAGACGTGTAAAATAAACAGCCGCTATTGAGCAAACGCGCTAAGTGGTTTTTTGGCCCCATTTCTTTTTGTCCTTGCGAAGGAATTTGCAGAAGTAGCTTCTTCGCAAACAAGATGAAAAAAAAACATATTTACAGTACAAACTTCTGCTCGGTGCATTTCAGATGCACGCGTCCGTTTGCCGACAGTAACTCGCGGTACCAAGTAAGTAACACGTGTTTTCGTTTTCAGTACCCGTCAAGTCAGCGACTCCTCACGTGGCAAAAAAAACATTTGGATGAACAGCAACTATTTCAGTTCATGGAGGGGGGAGAAATAATTCCACGACTCGTCAGCGGAGCACAAACAAAAACTCGTGGAGAACGAGGACGAGCAAAGAACAGAGCGAGAGAGAGAGAGAGAGAGAGAGAGAGAGAGAGAGAGAGAGAGAGAGAGAGAGAAAGCGCCTTTTGACAGCGGTGGTCTCGTAACAAGCTTATAAAAATAAAAAGGTTTGGCATCCAACTGGGCCAGCAGAACCTCAAAATGGCGGGCGGCTGCGGCGGCTACCTCCGAGCTCGCTGTTTGGCCAGACGCTTCATGAAGCAGCAGGTCACGGCGGCGACGATGACCACGCCCACCAGCAGGGCGGACGACACGCCCACCACCAGCGGGATGAGGAGGAGGTCGGCGACTACGGAGAGGCCAACCGAGGACGAGTTTCATTTTCCCACTGAGCGCCGTTAACGTTGCGTGTTATGCAGTACTACTGACGGGGCCTCGTGTGGACAATTTCTCTTGGGGGTGTGCTGACTTTTGTTGCCGGCGGTTTCAATATTAACGGCTTTAGTAGATTTACACTCCAGTGTGATACAAGCTGAACGGTGCCAACATGAGAAGTAGGGAGGGGTCGTTCTTGCTTCATTACAGTTTGAGTATATTAGTGAACTTGTTCTGGTGTCATACTATAAACGAGCTTTCATTTTGGTTTTCATTTCCAAGAGCTTATCTTTATACTTGAGCATCTTCACTTTATTTTGCTTCCATTACAGTGGTTGACTTTGATATTCTCATATGGATTTCTTGTGATAAATGCTATCATTCGAAGAGCTTTCAAGGTGGTACAGTAAAGCTTGGGTTCTCAAACGTCCCCGTCTTCAAACAAAAATTTCCAGATTTTTTTGCTCCTGTTTTCGAACGAAAATCGGTACTCCAACGCCCCAGACAAAACCCGGAAATAACATATTGCGCGCGGCCAGACCAGCTGACCCACGACGTGCTTTGTTGTGAATTCCCACCCCCCCAAAAAAATTACAGAAATAACATAATGCGCACGGCACAAGCAGCTGACCCACCCAGGACACATTTTGTCATTGTCCATTTGAACGCCCCCCCCCCCCCCCCAAAAAAAAAACCCCAGAAATTGACATAACACACGCGGCGCAACCAGCGCACTTTTCTCATCCTGTATGACGCGGCCTCTGTACACAGACGTGTCCCGGTCGTGACTGTTGTTTTTCTTCTTACGGAGGACGACCGTATTAACCCCCAATCACGGCTCCAAAAAAGGCAAGTTGCTTGTTTAAAGTTATTCTGCACTTTTGTTCATAAAAAAAAAAAATGTTTACAAGGCCGGGGGCCGAGTCGCTACAGATACGGCAATGCGCTCCCAGCCTCGCGTACTCTGCTACTAAAGCATACATTTTAAGAACATTATTTTATTATATAAAGTATTTTAACTATAGATGTAGTTTTACTATGCAGTTTATTATCAGGAAAAGCTAAAAAAAAAAATGCTTTAAAAAGCCAAATTTTTTGGGCTTGCAACACATTATTTCTTTTTCCCATTCATTGTAATGGGAAACATCGATTCGGTTTTCAAACAAATCACTTCTCAAAACGTTCAAAAGCTAAAAAAATGCTTTAAAAAGCCTCATTTTTTTAGGCTTGGAGCACATCATTTCTTTTTCCATTCATCGTATCAATTCGGTTTTCAAACAAATGACTTCTCAAACTGTTTTCTGGAACGGATTGTTGTCGAGAACCGAGCCATCACTGTACTTTCAGCGAGAAACAAATTCTATCAGTTTATGTTTTTGCATGAGAAATATCATTTTAATTGAGTTCAGTTTAGTTTCGGAATGATCCTGCTCAGAGCGCTGACAACTAATTAAAATGCAACGAGGACACGCAGTATGAGAGCATCTTACCTCGGGCGTACAAGTACACAGTCACCGCGTTGGACTCGGCCTTGGCCCCGGAGTTGTACCAGCCTCCGTGCGGATCTTGCCCCCAGGCCTCAGCGCGGCACGCGTACGTGCCCTGATCCTCGACGGTGGCCGCGTGGATCCTGAGCCGGTAGCTGACGGCGGACACGCGGTCCACGCTGACCTCGCTGCCGTTGCCGTAGATCTCCACGACGCCGTCATACGTGAGCGCGGCGACCGGCGTGGGCTCGGCCTCGACGGACGGCCCCGGCGCGGGGCTTTCGGGCGTCCGGACCTGCCGCTCGGGGATGGGCCACCGCAGCCACTGCACCTGAGCCCGGGCGGGGCCGGTGGTCGTGATGGCGGCGGTGCAGAGGAGGGTGACGGTGCTGCCCCGCTTCAGCAGCGGCCCTGGGGCCAGCTGAGCCTCCGCGGAAACCACCACATCTGCGAAAAAAAATGGTGTGCTCGAGACGGCGATGACAAATTGATACACATCGAGATAGAAATACCCACCCCGATTTCTAAACAAATACATTGTGTTATAGTATTTAAACACGCTCACCTTTGGTCTTGAGATTGACCGTGACGCCCTCCGACCTCTGCGTGAGCGTCGCCGGAGCGGAGGGAGCGGGGAACCTGCGCCCGGCGTACACGCTCACCACGCAGCGGTAGACGCCCGAGTCGGCGGGGCGGGCCGAGAACAGCTTCAGGGAGTACCGGGCCTCCGCCACTTTCTCCATGGAGCCGCCGCTGGCTCGGCTGACGTCGTCGCCCCAGCTCACGACCCCGTCCGGGGTCATCCTGGCCACCTCCACCTGATTGGACCAACAACAGCAACAACATGTTTTAAAAAAAAAAAAAAAAAAAAAAAAAAAATCAATGCCGTAAAACCGGGGGGGGGGGGGGGTCAGGGTTTTTTTTTTTTTTCCCCCTCAGAGAACCGTTATGAGTGTGAAACCACAAAAATTTTTTAATCGCCGTAACTAGTTTGGGAACTCAATACAAAAAAGTGGTAATAAATCATTTAATTTGAAATTTTTGTCCAGATTTTCACGGCAATCATGGAAGTTGGCACGGATGATTTGCCTCCGCGGGACTCACAAAATCATATGGCGGGCCGCATCTGGCCCCCAGGCCATGGATTTGACACCTGTGCCACAAAACCAGACAGCACAAATACATTTTTATTCAGCAACATAAAACTTGGGAGGCTGTCTTGAGATTCCGGGGGTTGGCCGCTTCAAAGATGGTTGAATTTGAATTTTAGTAACAATCTGGATCAAGACTGACAAATGAACAACTATTTTAACGGAGTGCAGCTACAATCACGATCAACATTTCATTCCGTACACTTTTGTTGGTTTAGCAAAGAAGAAGAAGTAATCCGCTCTTTTGTAAACGATAACGACATTGCAGTTATGACCCATTTTTGTATATAACTTCCCCTCATTCAACCAGTACAAGATAAGAGTCTTACCTCAACCCCTCCAGACCCGACAAGTTCGCCCCTCTTCATCCACTGGACCTGCAGGCCCGAGTTGACGTCGGCGGGCAGCCCGTTGACCTCGCAGGTCAGGAGGAGAGGCGAACCCACCTGCAGGGTCACCTCTCCTCGGGGCGAAGACGTCACGCTCAGAGACTCGGCTGTCGGGCGAGAGAGGGGACGGCTTCAGACCGGGCGGCGTTTATCGGCTCGGCGCGTCACTGGCGTTGGGACGGGAGCGCAAAACGTCCCACCTTTTCCCATATGTGGATCGTGTGAGCTTACCCAAGCGAGCAAGTATGGAAGTAAATATGTGCCACCAGGATTTGAATTTGAAATGTAAATGATCACATTTTCAATGGTTGTATTTCAGTGTAACTTTTCAATGTGAACAACTCAACCGGCTACAATTCGCTGTCTAAAATTCACTGTCTGTGCCACCAGGCAGGGTTACTTCAGGTCAGAAGCGAACAGCCAGCCAATCGCACTTTGGCTTTCTTCGTATGTGAAGTCACGTGACCAAGAAAGCGTAACTGCGATTGGCTGGCTGTTCGCTCCTGCCCTGAAGTAAGCCTACCTTCTTAACACTGAATTTAGACGGTGAATTTCAGACAGCGAATTGTTAACATTGAAAAGTTACACTGAATTACAACTATTGAAAATATGATCGCTTAACATTTCAAATTCAAATCCTGTTAGCACTTATTTACTTCCATAGCAAGGAGTCTACGTTTGTCACATATGTAGGCCATAGTCCCATATTATTATTTATTTATTTTTTTTTAAATTAATGGTGGGCAACAGTTAACCCCCTCTCAATCCCCCAAAAAACAAACAAAACAAAACAAAAATAGATTGCGGTGTGGTGGATCAGCTAGAAAAGTGTTGGCCTCACAGTTCTGAGGACCCGGGTGCGATCCCGGCACCCCACCTGTGTGGAGTTTGCATGTTCTCCCCGTGCCTGCGTGGGTTTTCTCCGGGTGGGCACGCCAGTTTCCTCCCACATCCCAAAAACATGCAACATTAATTGGACACTCTAAATTGCCCCTAGATGTGATTGTGTGTGCGACTTTTTGTCTCCGTGTGCTCTGCGATTGGCTGACAACCAGTTCAGGGTGTACCCCGCCTCCTCCCTTGACAGCTGGGATAGGCTCCAGCACTCCTCCTGACCCTTGTGAGGATACGCAGTGACGAAAATGGATGTGTGGAAGGGTTTAGTTTTCCCAGTCAGCCGAAGAAATTTGTGTCGGCTGCCACATACGCGGGATTCACTCCACCACTTGTCAATTTGGTGGCTCGTGATGAAGTGCGCCGTGCCTGTGTCAAAGTACAACCACTGCTATAATACAAGGTCAAAGGCGTACACGTTCATATTTCAAGGTCCACGTTGTTCTCCGGGCTGCCAGGTTAATCAGGATGCTATTTGTTTGTGCAAGTGTGCACATTTATCTTTAGTGTGTTGCGAAAATACATTCTCATAAACATGTATTCAGTCCTTATTTAACAACCACGATTAACAATAGACGCACTGTCTTGACAAACAAAAGAGGAAGGTGCTAATCAGGCGCACACAAGACAATGCAGGCATTGTCCCCGATTCGATTCACATTGAGTACATTTTATTAGTGCCGCTACCATCGAGTCGGTGACCTCCATCCATCAACGGGCCGACGAGTTCCCAGAACGCAACTTTGCTTTGTTGCATTTGAACTTTTGAGGAGTTTGGCCGCAAAACTTAAAGGAAAGTACAAATCCCAAGTGTCGATAAGCGCACGGCGGATGAAAAGGACATTTAATCCTCCAGATCCCCGTGAAAGCTTTCAGGCGTAAAAAAAAAAAAAAAAAAAAGTGAGCCGGGCTGCGAGGGACACGGGCTGGCGTCCGGCCGGTATCGACCCAGCCAAATTCAGCTGGATCATCGTCAGCGAGAGAGAAAGAGCCGAGTGAGGAGCGCGTTGGGGGGATTCACGCCGGCATTTCACGAGCCCCCCCCCAAACTGGCCGGGGAGGCAAAAGAGCTGAAGGAACACGCAGGAAGCCATTGAACTGTCAACTGTTTTGCAGCTGCCTGCCAAACAAGCAGCAGGCAAAAATGTAACAGAAAAACATTCTTGCCTCAGAAATCTGGAAAGAGGCCAAAAGCGCGACTGGGCCAGGATGACTCACGCCAGATACGGATCGCAACATGTTTGTAAAACGCATACCTTCGATAAAGTACACCAGTCGCTCACATTTGAAAAATGTACGGCTGTGGTCGGTCATGCCCGCAGATATACGGTTGCGGGTGAAACATAAAATAGAACTGATTCTCTTCTGATTATCAGATGCTTTTTTTTTTCCTTTTTAAAGATTATCCTGTGGTGTGGGGTATGTTAAGAGTAATTCTTACCCCCCAATCTTACAGGAGTTATTAAACTCTTCTTAATTTCCTGTCTGTCTGCTTGACCAAATCATGCACACCAAACGGAGCCGGAACCGATTAATAAAGTTGCACAAACTGTTTCATTCTTCACATTCTGTTCAACGTAGTCCTATATCATAGAGTGCAATTTTCTATATTTAAAACAAATTTTTTTGGGGGGAGGCGTAGGGGTAGGATGGAACGGATTAATGGCATTCCCATTTATATCAGTTGGGAGTGGTGATTTCTGATCCGAGCATTATCACAGAACAAATTATACGCCTATCTCAAAGCGCCACTGTATATTAATAGATACCAGATACAGTCACCCACATTTGAAAAATGTACAGGTGTGGTCAGTTATGCCCGCAGATATAAAGTTACGAGTGTGGTCCACCAGTCATGCCCGCAGATAAAGATAAAGTTGCGGGTGTGTTTGTGTTCCGTTTGTAATTATGAGAGTTCCCCTTTAAGAGCTGAGGGGGGGGCGGTGTCAGGTAAACTAGGAAGTAGAAGGAGGCTGAGCAGCAGCTCATTGTTAGAGATTGTGTGCTTCCGTGTTTAAAAAAACAAAAAAAAAAAAAAAGGTCAAGACTACACAAAATAAGCGACCCCTATCTATATCTATGCATTTCTACTCATAACAAATTTTACGCACATGATTTTTCGTATTCACGCCCGTCAAAATCACAGTGACTGAAGTACACCTTTTGTTTCGTCAGATGGCGCCATTTTTGTCAAATCAGCATTCATCAATAGTATTTGATCCTGACAGTGTTGCTGGAAGTTAGATGTCGATAAATATGTGATGTGATACACATCAGGTACCACCACGGGTGCCCCCAAAATATGCAGTTACTATCAAGGGACCTGAACTTTACTGACAAAACACCCAAAATGAGACTGGATAAAAGTCGCATCCATGCTTCTGCGTTCATTCCAAATTCTGACCCGAACAACCTCAGTAGAAATCGAGATGAGACACCAGGAAACGTTTTTCCAAGGCAGGCCGTGTGAACCGCAGGCTGGATTTCCTGCACTCAGCTGCCACGAGAGGCCCTTGGCGAGGTCTTTCGATGCTCATTTGTGGCTTGAAAGATGCTTTCCCTTTCTATCAGCTCAAAAACCGCTGCAGCGTTTTATTGAAAGCATTTACAGTCAACTTGCGCATACTCCGACCACCCAGCGTGGCGACAACACTCATTAACCACTTAAAAGTCACTTAACCAGTGCATTGTTTTAAAAAAGAAACAAAAGGAAAACAAGTCCAGATTCATATTTCCTTGTGGAGCCTTTTGTGGTGACTGAAATTGAAAATTTAGAGGCCATCTTAACATTCTTTTCTAGTCTGTTGAAAAATTGCAAGTTTCACCCTACTTGATGCACCCGTAATCTCGTGCTAGGTGCGTCGGGTCAGATGACCGGACGCTCCTGGAGATACCAAGGACTAAGGTACAGATTCAGAGGAGATTTTTCTGTTGTGGGTCCAATTCTTTTGGAAAAAAAAAACAAACAAAAAAAAAAAAAACCCAAAACAACTTAAAACTAATTTCTATTCTTTGGCTTGTAACTCAGCATGTGACCCCGCCTGCACCGTTTTGACAGGTTACAGCAGGGGTGCACAATGCGTCGAGAGCAAAGTAGATCTTGGGGTAAAAAATTCCGGGCATCCCTGGGTGAGAGTGTTTGGCTCACAGTTCTGAGGACCGGGGTTCAAACCCCGACCCCACCCGTTGTGTGGGTTTTCTTTGGCCACTCCGGTTTCCTCCCCAAAAATGCATTCATTGGAGAATCAAAATTATTTGTGATTGTGAGTGCGAATGGTTGTTTGTTTCTATGTGCCCTGTGATTGGCTGGCAGCCAGTTCAGGGTGTACCCCGCCTCCTGTCAAAAGACAGCTTATCCCCATGTAGGTCTTTAGAGGGGGCGGCACGGTCGGTAAGCGGGTAAAGTATTGGCCTCACAGTTCTGAGGACCCAGGTTCGATCTTGTGTGGCGTTTGCACTCCGGTTTCCTCCGACATCCCAAAAACGTGCAGCATTAATCGGACACTCTAAATTGTCCCTAGGTGTGATTGTGAGTGCGACTGTTGTCTGCGATCGGCTGGCAACCAGTTCAGGGTGTACCCTGGCTCCCGCCCACTCCCGTGAGGATAAGCGGCTAAGAAAATGGATGGACTTTAGAGGTAGATTGTACTCACAGAGTTGCTTAACAGTCAGGTTGCCGATGTCCAGGGTCCTGTGCGCAATCTTCTGCCACGACCGGTCCGGGTCGCGAATCCACTGTGCGGCCTCGCAGAAATACGCTCCCGTGTCGTCGGGTTGCAGCCCCCTCATCTTCATCACGTAGACGTCCTGGCCACCCTCGCCGTTCCGTTTCTCCAGCGTCACGTCGCCGTCGTCATAGCGCTTCTTGTAGGCGCGTCCCGGCACCACGCCCAGCAGCTTGTCGATGGAGATGATCTCGCGAACGGTGCTGAGCTCCGGCCCGCCGGCGGCGGCGGCGGCGCCGCCCGAGCCCGCTCGGGCCCCTCGCTTCCCGAAGGTGACCGACAGGTGGGTGAGCTGCTCCGAGCGGATGCTCGCCGAGCACGTTAGAGTTAATTCGGCGCCTTCCGGGAGGGGCTGCCCCGTCAGGGAGCGGGTGAAGCTGATCTGGAGCGTGTCAGAAATCACTGCAAGTGGACCGAAAAAAAAAAAAAAAATATTGCATTAAACCCACCACAAGAAAAATATTAATACAGTAGTGCCTTGATATACTAATGACTCGACTTCCTGGTTTGTAGAGTTTCAATTTTAACAGAGTTCTGTTTTTAATGTACCTCCAACATATGTCATAATATTATTCGGTATACAGTACAGTACATTGTGCTCCGTATTATTATTATTATTAGAGTATAGCAATGTTACGGGTGCCATTTTGATTCTGAGGTGGAACGGAACATTCCGAATGACCAAGCAGAACCCGTTTGACTGCTGTTCTGCATGGTTAGTGATTACATCTCGGTCGCAATGCAACAGAAGCGTCACAGATTGTCGTTTTGGAGGAACCAAGAAGGCGAACAAATGGACTTTATAGCCACAATAAATGTGTTAAATCAATACCTCTTTCAGAGTGTCAATCAAAACTAATGGTCTCTGCTGGAGCAATATTTAGCATTTTCCGTCAAATATTTGTGCATTTTCCCTCGATTTCTGTATATTAGTCCCCTTGGTTATAATTTTTCCCTCACATTTTGTTTTTCCGCTCCTTTTTGTGTATTTTTCACCCATTATTTTTATGCATTTTCAATACTATTTTCTTGGATTTTTTTTGTCCAATATTTTGTGATTTCCCCCTTACATTTATGAATAAAATAATTTATTTCATTCAACACTCTGTGTGCAATATTTGTGTAATATTGTTGAATATTTTTTCAATAAGGCGGCACGGTGGAGCAGCTGGTTAAGCGTTGGCCTCACAGTTCTGAGGTCTCGGGTTCAATCCCGGACCCGCCTGCGTGGAGTTTGGAGGTTCTCCCCGGGCCTGCGTGGGTTTTCTCCGGGTGGGCACTCCGGTTTCCTCGCACATCCCAAAAACACGCAACATTAATTGTACACTCCAAATTGCCCCTAGGTGTGATTGTGAGTCCGACTGTTGTCTGTCTCGTGTTGCCCTGCGATTGGCCGGCGACCAGTTCAGGGTGTACCCCGCCTCCAGCCCGTTACCAGCTGGGATAGACTCCAGCGCTCCCCGCGACCCTTGTGAGGATAAGCGGCAATGAAAATGGATGGATTTTTTTCAATGAAATGGGAATTTTCTTTATGATCTCTTAGCGTGAGGCTCAACATTTTGTGGTTGTACCTAATAAAATGACAACACAGATCACGGCCAGACGGCGCGCGTCGACCTTTTACCTTTGACGACCACAGCGCCGCTGTAGGACCCCTGGTACACGCTGTCCGTGCTGGGCGTGTAGCACTCGTATTTGCCCTGGTCGTCGGTGCGCAGCCTCTGCACCACCAGCCGCACGTGGTCGCCGGAGTCACGGTCCACCCTCACCTCGCCGTTCCTCACCCGGGCCTGGTAGGGGGCGTAGGGGAAGCTCTTGTCTTTGGTGGACACCACCCCCATCTGCCTGCCGCCGGAGTCGTCCCTGTACAGGAACCACTCGAAGTCCTGCGTGCGGGGGCCTTCGTAGCCCGAGACGGCGCAGGGGAGGGAGAGGGAGAAGCCGGCCACGCGGTACAGGGGTCCCTCGGGGACGGTCACCTCGCGGGACGCCGTGTAGAGGAGCACTGTGAATGTGACACATAGAAGGGGGAGGGGGGGGCAGTGGGGGGGGGGAGATAAGCGTGATGTTGATGTTGACGGGGAAAAAAGATCGAAGGATTTCGGCAATTAAACGTGACGGATGGTGCCCAACCAAAATACACACATGACTGTGTAGCGATCGCTTCATTTCAGGTAGGAATTATTCTTTTCAATATCAAATTACAAAGAAGTATTTATAATGCCATGTTGGCTCATTAAAGAAAACTGCGTTTTAAAAAAAAAAAAAAAAAAAACGACAGGCAGTCGCCTCTAATGTACACGGAAACGTGTTGTGGACACACGTTGAACTTCGGTAAACTTCTCCCCGACAAACTTTTTTTTTTTTTTTTCATATGCATTATTCTCAAATGATTCCAGTGCGTATTTAATGAAAAGAAAATAAACTGTCGGTCACACAGAGGTTTACGTAGGTTAACGTGTGGCCGCAACATGCTTCCGTGTACGGAGGCTGAAGCCAATCCCAGTGGTTTATTTTCTATTTTTAAATACGTATTGGACTGATTCGAGAATAATGCATATTTGAAAAAAAAACATCTGTCACGGACATGTTTACCGAAGTTTAACGTGTGGCTGCAACACGCTTCCATGTATGGAAGAGCTGACTCGCTGTCGTTTTTTTCCCAATCATAGTTAATGAATACGAGTTTGTGTAAAACCAGCGGTCATTTATTGAAATATTGGTATTTGTATCGAAAAATCTGAGTGCCTCCATCACTATGTGGAATTTATTTTTGATTGAAAACAGATCCAGCAACGAAGTTTTTGTACGTGTCCAGACTTTTCTACGCTTTCAAACGCTTCCGTGTAAATCTCGACGACTTACTCACTAGATACACGTTTAGATCCAGTTGTCCAAGACAAGCGGACACGAATTAACAGTCCAAATTCTTCTCATCGAAAACATCGACTTCAGCATTAAATATCGGTCCTCTATGTAAAGTGTCTCTCATTTTTCCACGTAACTTCGTTTATTATTACCTTCTAAATGTTTAACGGTATCGGACAAAACTCTGGGCGTCGTGCAGCAAGACATGTTTTCGTTTTGTTTCAATGGACTTAGCATTGAACAATGCTTTGTTTGACCTGCAATATGGTGACGTACACAAAAGTCACGTGACTTCGGTGACGTAGGTGCACGAGCTCTATCCAGTATTTACTGAGGCACCAGAGCCCAACAGTACTATAATCGGGTTTGGCAAAACATGGTACTATTGATTCTGTATTCACATTTTTATAACAGGAGTTGTCGTCTCCTATCTTGCGTGCGATCAAACAAAAGTTGACACAAACCGTGAAAGACTGATAAAGAAGAGAAAGGTGTCAAAAAAGTTGAAAGAGTGCTACAAGCAGGTGACGCTTTCATTTTTTTATGACAGTTTTAAAATGTTTTGATAAAATCTGTCTCAAAGATTTGTATTTTTTAATGTGTTTTTGTCTCATACAGTATGTGTATTTGTAAATATATATATTTTTGAATCACTTTTGCTCTCGTCATAGTGAGTGCATATGTATCTAATACTTTCACCAACTCTACTCGCACTAAAGTATCCTTGATACATTTCTTTTGGCCATGATAATACATTTTTCATACCATTTCGTCACGGGTCTCTTTCAGATTCCAATATTTTATTTTTTGCCGCGACAATTATTATTACGTTTAGAGGCACGCACGTTTTGAACACTGGCTCCCGGCCCTGGAGGGGATTTTAATCTTAATCTGCCAGCAGCGGCAAAAGCGGAGGAATAAATTCACCGTCACTCGACGCCAAATGCATTTTTTTTTGCGCTCCCTTCAACCCCACCTAAAATGGATTATTACCTGAACAAACCAGAAAGACAGGACGTGTGCGTGTGGGCTTACGCCGTCGGGCGAGTCGCTGCGTCACCGTGACACACCCGTGGATAATGACACGGGCGCCGAGCGGGAGGGACTTAAGCGGATCGAGACCTAATTAACGTAGGACTCGCGAGCTGGGACTGATAGGGATGCCGCACTTTGTGTGGGACAATACTCAACGCTGTCTGGATTAGGCGGGACAAGATGGTGGCCGGCGGAGTCGTCGCAAAAAAAAAAAAAAAAAAAAAAACGTACGGCGAATACCACAAACGCAACATTGACTTTGCTCTTATTGACACATTTTGCTGGGCTCGAAAGACGAACTTTTTCCAGAGACCAAATTTAAGTATCTTTTGTTGTGTATTGTCCTGGTTAACACATCTGCCTCAAGTTTTGAGGACCGGTTCAAATCCTGGGGCCATGTTTGCACGTTCTCCCCGTGCCTTCATCCCAAAAGTATGCATTCATTGTAGAAATAATTCCCCAAATTCCTAAAATTCCCCTTCGGTGTAATTGTAAGTGCGAGTGGCTATTTGTTTTGTGTTAGCTCATGGTGTACTCTCCCTCCTGCCTGAAGATAGCTGGGATCCTTGTGAGCATAAGCGGCTCAGGAAATAGACGGAAGGACAACTTTATTCTTGTAACCTTACGCCCTTTCGGTCACAATTTTTTTTTTAAATATTGCAACATTTCATCTCAGAAAACTTCATTCTCTTATTACAGATTTTTTTTTTTACCTTAAAAAAAAAAATTATATATATATATATATATATATATATATATATATATTTACATATGTACATTGTATTGTATATACATATTTTTTTCCAATATGACATTTTTTTGTCAATTTACTTTGTAAAAGTTTTTCCACTGAATATGAAATTAATATGAACATTTTCTGAATTTACCTTGACAAAATTATTGTATTCCTTTAGAATTCTGACTTCATGTATGCATTTACGTGAATGATAATCAATCCTCAACATGTTTGTTTTTCCCTTTGTTTCTGACCCCCAAAGTGACTTTATTTCCATAATATTCCAGATGTCTATTCAAAATAAAATCTAAAATTATTCTCAAAATGTCCATTTTAAGCATTTGAAAGGACCTCATAAAAATGACCCTCATTACATTGTAAAATTCAAAGAATGAGAAGCGGTTTTTCTTTTGGGGGGGGGGGGGAGAAATCCCTGTACAAAAAATAAACAATTGTGTACTATGTGTGTTCAATTGTAACTGAGCATGTTGTGAGCCATCAGCAAATTCGGTCCCATAATTGATGCATAATCCACACAGCTGCTTGGAAAAGCGGCATCTTGTAAAATGGCTGCATCATACGACAAGTGCACCGATATTGCGCCACGCAAAATGCGCAAAACCTGCACGCACACTTGACGATGCGTGCGTTGCTCACCATAGTGCAGACAGACGAATAAGGTGCTCTTTATCCCAGCCATGACGCTCTCGGGTCTTCCTCGACGGATTACTCCGGCGTCGGGTGTTCGTCCGGCCGTGGCCGGTGGCCGCTCATCCCGCCTCGAAGGTCCCGAAGGCGCCTGTTGAGCGAAGAACACCCCAATGAATGACAGGAACGCATCAGCGCATTCGGGTTCGTCCCGCCATGTTTGCGTTTGAAACCGAACTCATCACCTGATACGCGCCACGGCGCGGCCTAATAAACAAGTCGTCGTGAATGGAAAAAAAAAAACGGTCCGGATCTAAACGTGAACTAATACAGTATGAGCGCGGTTTGGTCTCAAAGTGGGACGCATCCGAGTCGTCATAGTTGGGCTGACTGGAGGGAGGAGCCCGACCAAAAACCCGAAGAGCTCGACCGGCACCATTGGCCGGAGGAACGAGCATCCACAACTGCAGGGGGCGCCCTCCGGAGAAAATCATACTTATACGGCTTCACCGGAAAAGGATTTACTCCCATATCCGCTGTTCATTTTCCGGCTCACTTTCGATTTGTGTTTATTTTGTTTCAAGTTATTTATTACTAACCATCTTTCTATTTTTAATAACGGAAGATTCGATACCACACAACATTTGTTTGTTTTTCCTTTGTTTGAAATGGTAATAATTATCTACAAATAAATTAATAAAAATAAATAAATAGTCAATGACGCGAAGGAGGACGTATAATAAGGGACTCTTTAGAAAATCTCCACTAGTACGTATTTCTGTTCCACCGTTTGCTTCCCAGAATGAATTTCTTTTTAAATCTACAAATTCCTGAGGTCCCCGAATTTGAATCTCTGCTCGTTTTCTTTTTTATTTTCTTTCTTTTACTGCACGCCCCAAAAACACGTTTCTCTAGTTTACGGACAAGCACTAGAGAAAAACTGATACAGTAGTTGGATTTACATGAATGATAATCGATCCTCAAATGGCAGCCCTTCATTGCAACTGAATTGTGTGTTCGTATGCTTGCCATAAGAGGGCAGCAAACACTTTGAATTTAAACAATCTATTCGAAGCCCAAAGTTGCGCAGTCTAAAAGTAGTACAATACGTTTTCATGATAGCCAATAACTAATTTGCCCTTGGTTCAGCACGTTCATAAATGCACATCAAACACACACACACACACAAATGACATACCATAACTAAAAAAATGGGGCAGTCAATGATTCTTTATGAAGAGACGTGATGCATTTTCCCCAGTTGCCTTAACATGTCATTGCAAAACTTTGAACAAAATATCCCAAGAATTACAGGATACTCTATGCACACTATTTATTGTCCAGTTGAAGTCACCTCATCAGACGGAGAAGGCAGAAGTGTCTTACGCAAGGGAGCCAACCCTGATCCCATCATACAAACGAGGAAGCTGATGGCAAGTAGATTTTGTAACCATGACAACAAGAGTTGGTGCGAGGTGGGTGTCCCTGAATGTAAACAAGTGACAACCGTGTAATATCTCGAGACTTTTACATTTTCTTCTTCTTTTCCTTTCGGC